>NW_027441215.1:0-32256 GCF_949628215.1 Phalacrocorax aristotelis | reverse complement strand
GGATGTGGGGCGTGGAGGATGTGGGGACCAAGGCGATGGGGTTGGGGGGGGGCAGGGAGGGTGGGGGACAAAGAGGGGATAAGGACATGGGGGGGCAGGGACATGGGGGGGCCTTGGGGGGGGGTGGTGACAAAGGGAAACCTGGAGGACATGGAGGGGGAGCAAGGAGAGAGCAGGGGGCTGTGGGGGCACTGGGGGGACAAGATGGGACCGGGGGGGGGGCTGGAGAAGGTCGGGGGGGGACCTGGGGGGGACAAGGGGAACTCAGGGGGGACATGGGCGGGGGGGGAGCAGTGGCACCCTCCTGTTCCCAGCAGGTCCGGGGGCCACCGCAAACCCCAAAGCCACCGGGGGGGGGGAGTGTGAGACGGGGGGGGGACACTGGTCCCCTTCCTGTCCCCGTCCCTGTCCCCCCACCCGGGAAGCCACAAACCTCCGTCAGCCCGGCCCCCCCCTTCCTGCATGGCGGGGGGAGGTCACGGGGCGGGGGGGCCAGGGCAGAGCCCCACGACCCTACCGTGGGGGTGCTGCTATGGCCAGTGGGGAGGGGGGACCCCCCGGCACCCCCCGGCACCCTACTGCACCCCCTGGCACACCCATTGCACCCCCCGGCACAGGTAGCACCCACTGCACCCCCCCCAGCACCCCCTGCACCCCCCGGCACCCCCAGCACCCCCCGGCACCCCATTGCACCCCCCGGCACAGGTGGCACCCACTGCACCCCCCCCGGCACCCACTGCACCGCTCGGCACCCCCGGCACCTCCTGGCACCCCATTGCACCCCCCGGCACAGGTGGCACCCACTGCACCCCCAGCACCCCCCTGGCACCCCCAGCACCCCCTGGCACCCACTGCACCACCCGGCACCCCACTGCACCCCCCCGGGCACCCCACTGCACCCCCAGCACCCCCAGCACCCCCAGCACCCCCTGGCACCCACTGCACCCCCCGGCACCCCCCGGCACCCCCCGGCACCCCATTGCACCCCCTGGCACCCACAGCACCTCCTGGCACCCACTGCACCTCCTGGCACCCACTGCAGCTCCCGGCACCCATGGCTCCCCACGGTACCGCCTGGCACCCACTGCACCCCCACTGCACCCCACTGCACCCATAGCACGCCCTTGCACCCCACGGTACCCCAATGCACCCCCCGGCACAGGTAGCACCCACTGCACCCCCCAGCACCCCCAGCACCCCCCGGCACCCCATTTGCACCCCCCGGCACAGGTGGCACCCACTGCACCCCCAGCACCCCCTGCACCCCCTGGCACCCCCCGGCACCCCCCGGCACCCCATTGCACCCCCCGGCACCCACTGCACCGCTTGGCACCCCACTACACCCCCCGGCACCCCATTGCACCCCCCGGCACAGGTGGCACCCACTGCACCCCCCAGCACCCCCCGGCACCCCCAGCACCCCCCGGCACCCCCAGCACCCCCCCGGCACCCACTGCACCACCCGGCACCCCACTGCACCCCCCGGGCACCCCATTGCACCCCCCGGCACAGGTGGCACCCACTGCACCCCCAGCACCCCCGGCACCCCCTGCACCCCCTGGCACCCCCCCGGCACCCCACTGCACCCCCCGGGCACCCCATTGCACCCCCTGGCACAGGTGGCACCCACTGCACCCCCAGCACCCCCTGCACCCCCCGGCACCCCCCCGGCACCCCCCGGCACCCCATTGCACCCCCTGGCACCCACAGCACCTCCTGGCACCCACAGCACCTCCCGGCACCCATGGCTCCCCACGGTACCGCCTGGCACCCACTGCACCCCATTGTACCCCACTGCACCCATAGCACGCCCTTGCACCCCACGGCACCCCAATGCACCCCACGGCCAAGCGCAGTCCCCTCCCCCCCGTGCCCCACAACTGTCCCAAGGCCCCCAGTGCCCCCTGTAACCCCCAGCATCCCACGGTCTCGTTGCTTCCCAGTAACCCCAGTGTTCCCGGTGCCCCCCGGTACTCCCGCATTGCCCCCCGTGCCCCCCGTGCCCCGCCCAGAGCCCCCCATTCCTCCCCGCGGCCTCCAGCCGCCAGGGGGCGCTGTCCCGCACCGCCCCGCCAAGGGCGCGGGGGGCTCCGATGGGGTCACGGGGGGGTCACGGGGCGGGGGGTGCCCTGGGGACACGGGGGTGGGGGGGGACACACGGGGGGGTCACGGGGCGGGGGGTGCCCTGGGGACACGGGGGTGGGGGGGGGACACACGGGGGGGGTCACGGGGCGAGGGGTGCCCTGGGGACACGGGGGTGGGGGGGGACACACGGGGGGGTCACGGGGCGGGGGGTGCCCTGGGGACACGGGGGGTGGGGGGGGACACGGGGGGGTCACGGGGCGGGGGGTGCCCTGGGGACACGGGGGTGGGGGGGGACACACGGGGGGGGTCACGGGGCGAGGGGGTGCCCTGGGGACACGGGGGTGGGGGGGGACACGGGGGGGTCACGGGGCGGGGGGGTGCCCTGGGGACACGGGGGTGGGGGGGACACGGGGGGGGTCACGGGGCGGGGGGTGCCCTGGGGACACGGGGGTGGGGGGGGGGACACACGGGGGGGGTCACGGGGCGAGGGGTGCCCTGGGGACACGGGGGTGGGGGGGGACACGGGGGGGTCACGGGGCGGGGGGTGCCCTGGGACACGGGGGGTGGGGGGGACACGGGGGGGTCACGGGGCGGGGGGTGCCCTGGGGACACGGGGGTGGGGGGGGACACACGGGGGGGTCACGGGGCGGGGGGTGCCCTGGGGACACGGGGGTGGGGGGGGGACACGGGGGGGGTCACGGGGCGGGGGGTGCCCTGGGGACACGGGGGTGGGGGGGGGACACACGGGGGGGGTCACGGGGCGGGGGGTGCCCTGGGACACGGGGGTGGGGGGGGACACGGGGGGGTCACGGGGCGGGGGGTGCCCTGGGGACACGGGGGTGGGGGGGGACACGGGGGGGTCACGGGGCGGGGGGGTGCCCTGGGGACACGGGGGTGGGGGGGACACACGGGGGGGTCACGGGGCGGGGGGTGCCCTGGGGACACGGGGGGTGGGGGGGGGACACACGGGGGGGGTCACGGGGCGGGGGGGTGCCCTGGGGACACGGGGTGGGGGGGGGACACGGGGGGGTCACGGGGCGGGGGGTGCCCTGGGGACACGGGGGTGGGGGGGGACACGGGGGGGTCACGGGGCGGGGGGTGCCCTGGGGACACGGGGGTGGGGGGGGACACGGGGGGGTCACGGGGCGGGGGGTGCCCTGGGGACACGGGGGTGGGGGGGGACACACGGGGGGGTCACGGGGCGGGGGGGTGCCCTGGGGACACGGGGGTGGGGGGGAGGGACACGGGGGGGTCACGGGTGGCGGGGGGGTGCCCTGGGGACACGGGGGTGGGGGGATGCAAGGGGTCACACGGCCCCACCCTGCCCTCACCCGCCCTCAAGGTAAGCCCGGGCGCCCACTTCCCCCACCCCCCGGGGTCCCCCCACCTCTGATGCCCCCATCCCCCAGTCACGGGGGGCTGCGGGTGCACGTGGGTGAAGGGGACGAGTCGGTGACCTACGAGGAGATGCACACCCCCCCCCCCCCCCACTCCATTGCCCACCTCAAGGGGCGGCTCTCCCAGCACACCCGTGGGTCACCCCACACCCCCCCACAGCCCCCGAGGCCGGGGGGGGACCGCGACGGGGATGGGGACACGGGGGGGGGCACCCCGTGAGTGTCGCAGGGACGAGGACACGAGGGGCATGAGGGCGTTGCAGGGATGGGCTGTGGGGTGTTGTGGGGACAGGGATGTGGGGCAGGAAGGGATGCAGGGATGGGGTGCAGAGGGGACGTGTGGGGCACTAGGACATCCGTGGGGGCCAGGGACGTGGGCATTGTGGGGAGGGGACACGCAGGGACAGGGTCACGTGGGGCGCACGGGAGCCGTGGGGCAGGGTCATGCCGGGGTGGGCACACGGTGCCGGCGCCCACCCTCTGGGTGCCCGCAGGGAGCCGGGCGCGGCGGAGCGGGCGTTGGAGGGCGTCCCCGGCCTCCTGGGGGGCCGCGGGGTGCCGAGGGCGGGGGGCTGCGCCACGCTGGCGCGGGGCCTGGCGCCCACCCAGGGTGGGCTACGCCGAGACCCTCCCCGGCCGCTTCTCCGAGTGCGCCCGGGAGCTGCGGGTGGTGCCCGCCGAGGCGCTCCGCAAGCGCCCCCCCGTGCCGGGGGGGAGGCAGCGGGGGCTTGTGCCCACCCTGCAGCTCTCAGAGGGTCTGGGGGGGCACCTCGGCGCGGGGGGGTCCTGGTGCCGCCAGGCCTCTGTGTCCCGCGTGGCCCCATCCCAGCTGTGCCCCACATGTGCTCGTCTCCACAGTGTCCTTGGGCCTCGTCCCCACGATGTCTCACCTGGCCCCCCCACGCCCCTGTGCCCCACATGGCCCTGCCCCACGGTGCCCTCCTGCCCCACATGGCCCTGGCCCCCATGGTGCCCTCCTGCCCCACATGGCCCTGGCCCCCTGATCCCTCTGTGCCCCGCGTGGCCCCGTCCCCATGCCCTACATGACCCTGTTCCACGGTGCCCTCCTGCCCCACGTGTCCCTGGCCCCACAGCGTCCAGTGCCTCGTCCCCTCGTGCCCCACACGCCCCGTCCCCCCACGGACCCTGTGACGCTTCAGAGCCAAGGGGCAGTTTTCTCTGTGAGGCCCCCCCCCCACCCGTCCCAGTTAAACCCAGTCCCGAGTCTGAGAAAACCAGTTTAAATACAACAGGAGTAGAAAAAGCAGCGGGGGGGAGGTGGGGGGGGCGGCGGGGGGCGGCGGGGCTCAGCCCTGCCTGGGGACCGGGGCCCGGGGCCCTCGAAGCAGGGGTTGCTGAGGACCAGCCCCGCACCCTGCTCCGCGCTGGCCCCCGGGTGCCCCTCCGTGTCCCCCGCCGCGTCCCCCGCCGCGTCGCCCGCCGCGTCCCCCGCCAGCGCCCGTGGGCCGGGTCCTGCGGGGACGACAGGGGACGGGTGCCAGGCTGTCACCATCCTCCCCGGGGGGCCATGGGGCCAGGGCGCCGTCCCGGGGTGGGGCGCAGGGGGGGGGTCTTACCCACGTAGCTGAGGAGGACGGGGAGGAAGACGAGGCCGTGGGCCAGCCCCACCAGGGTGATGATGAGGTTGAGGCGGAAGAAGAAGATCTGGATGAGCTGAGCCTTGGCGAAGGCCAGCACCACGATGCCGGGCAGGTTGGTCATGGCCACCCCCGGCCACCACCTGTGCCGGGACAGGGAGCGTGAGCGCCGGGTCGCCCCAGCCCCCGGGGTCCGTCCCCGTGCCCCCCGTGCCCACCTTGCTGCCCATGCTGACGGTGGCGTCGGCGGCGCGCTCCACGCGGCCGGGCGCGGTGCTGTGGGCGAAGGCGCAGGTGAGGTGGGACACGAACTCCACCGAGATGCCCACGGCCTGCGGGGACGCGCTGTCACCCAGGGGCGCCCGCGGGCGCTCCCCCAGGGCTGGCATGGCGGGGTCGTCACGGCTGCGGGGTGCCCGTCCCGCGCCTCGGCACCCCGCCTGCCCCCCTGCTTGTCCCCAAAGCACCCCGTGTGCCCCTCTGCCGTCCCCCCTGTGCCACCCTGACGCCCCAGGCTGCTCCGTCCCCACGTCACCCTGCACGTCCCCTGTGCTTCTGCCACCCTCTGTACCCCCAAGCTGCCCCACATGCCCCACGTACCCCTCTCCCAGGTCCCTGTGCCACCCCATCTGCCCCATGTCCCCATGCTGCCCCAAGTCCCCACGTGCCCCACGGCCACATGCACCCCATGTCCCCCATGTCCCCGTGCCACCTCACGTCCGCCTGTCCTGGGTCCCTGTGCCCCAGGTCCCCATGCCCACATCCCCATGCACCCCATGTCCCCCTGCCACCCCGCGTCCCCCAGGCCTCGGTGCCACCCCACATCTCGCACGTCCCCATGCCCCAGGTCCCCATACCGCCCTGTGTGCCCCAGGACTCCGTGTCCCCATCCCACAGATCCTCGTGCCCCAGGTCCCCATGGTCCCCATGCTGCCCCATGTCCACCCGCTCCGGGTCCCTGTGCCCCAGGTCCCCATGCCACCCCACATGCCCCCTGCCCCAGATCCTTGTGCCCCAGATCCCCCTGCCCGCCATCCCCGTGCCCCCCATCCCCGTGCCCCACGTCCCCATACCACCCCGTGTGCCCCAGGACCCTGTGCCCAGGTCCCCCAGATCCTTGTGCCCCAGGTCCCCTAGGTCCCCATGCCACCCCATGTCCATCCGCCCCGGGTCCCTGTGCCCCAGGTCCCCATGCCCCAGGTCCCCATGCCACCCCACATGCCCCCTGCCCCGGATCCTTGTGCCCCACGTCCCCGTGCCCCATGTCCCCATACCACCCCATGTGCCCCAGGTCCCCAGATCCTCGTGCCCCCGGTCCCCGTGCCACCCCATGTCCCCCAGGTCCCCATGCCGCCCCACGTGCCCCGCACCGCGACGAGGTTGATGAGGGCCACGGCGTTGTAGGGGATGTTCCAGAGGGCCATGGCGCCCACGGTGTCCACCAGGATCATGGCGATGGTGAGGAGGGTGGCGGCGCTGGAGCGCAGGTCCATGCCCAGCAGCAGGAAGGAGACGCCGAAGGTGGGCACGAGGCACAGCGCCAGCGTGACGACGCCCTCGGCCACCACCGTCAGGTACTGCTCGTAGTACACGTAGGTCACCCTGCCGGGGAGCGTCACCGCCGTGCTGGCACCCGGACCTGGCACCCGCTGCTGACCCCCAACGAGGGCCGTGGGACCCGCGGCACCCCGGCACGGCCACCCGGACCCGGCACCCGCTGCTGACCCCCAACGAGAGCCGTGGGACCTGCAGCACCCTGGCACGGCCACCCTGACCCGGCACCCGCTGCTGACCCCCAACGAGGGCCGTGGGACCCGCGGCACCCCGGCACAGCCACCCTGACCCACCACCCGCTGCTGACCCCCAACGAGGGCCGTGGGACCCGCAGCACCCCGGCACGGCCACCCGGACCCGGCACCCGCTGCTGACCCCCAACGAGGGCCGTGGGACCCGCGGCACCCCGGCTCGGCCACCCTGACCCGGCACCCGCTGCTGACCCCCAACGAGGGCCGTGGGACCCGCGGCACCCCGGCACGGCCACCCTGACCCACCACCCGCTGCTGACCCCCAACGAGGGCCGTGGGACCTGCGGCACCCCGGCACAGCCACCCTGACCCACCACCCGCTGCTGACCCCCAAGGAGGGCCGTGGGACCCGCAGCACCCCGGCACGGCCACCCGGACCCGGCACCCGCTGCTGACCCCCAACGAGGGCCGTGGGACCCGTGGCACCCCGGCACGGCCACCCGGACCCGGCACCCGCTGCTGACCCCCAACGAGGGCCGTGGGACCCGTGGCACCCCGGCACGGCCACCCGGACCCGGCACCCGCTGCTGACCCCCAACGAGGGCCGTGGGACCCGCGGCACCCCGGCACGGCCACCCGGACCCGGCACCCGCTGCTGACCCCCAACGAGAGCCGTGGGACCTGCAGCACCCTGGCACGGCCACCCTGACCCGGCACCCGCTGCTGACCCCCAACGAGGGCCGTGGGACCCGCGGCACCCCGGCACAGCCACCCTGACCCACCACCCGCTGCTGACCCCCAACGAGGGCCGTGGGACCCACGGCACCCCGGCACGGCCACCCTGACCCACCACCCGCTGCTGACCCCCAACGAGGGCCGTGGGACCCGCAGCACCCCGGCACGGCCACCCGGACCCGGCACCCGCTGCTGACCCCCAACGAGGGCCGTGGGACCCGCAGCACCCCGGCACGGCCACCCTGACCCACCACCCGCTGCTGACCCCCAACGAGGGCCGTGGGACCCGCAGCACCCCGGCACGGCCACCCGGACCCGGCACCCGCTGCTGACCCCCAACGAGGGCCGTGGGACCCGCAGCACCCCGGCACGGCCACCCTGACCCACCACCCGCTGCTGACCCCCAACGAGGGCCGTGGGACCCGCGGCACCCCGGCACGGCCACCCGGACCCGGCACCCGCTGCTGACCCCCAACGAGGGCCGTGGGACCCGCGGCACCCCGGCACGGCCACCTGGACCCGGCACCCGCTGCTGACCCCCAACGAGGGCCGTGGGACCCGCGGCACCCCGGCACGGCCACCTGGACCCGGCACCCGCTGCTGACCCCCAACGAGGGCCGTGGGACCCGCAGCACCCCGGCACGGACACCCGGACCTGGCACCCACTGCTGACCCCCAACGAGGGCCGTGGGACCCGCGGCACCCCGGCACGGACACCCGGACCCGGCACCCGCTGCTGACCCCCAACGAGGGCCGTGGGACCCGTGGCACCCCGGCTCGGCCACCCTGACCAGGCACCCGCTGCTGACCCCCAACGAGGGCCGTGGGACCCGCAGCACCCCGGCACGGCCACCCTGACCCACCACCCGCTGCTGACCCCCAACGAGGGCCGTGGGACCCGCGGCACCCCGGCACGGCCACCCGGACCCACCACCCGCTGCTGACCCCCAACGAGGGCCGTGGGACCCGCGGCACCCCGGCACGGCCACCCTGACCCGGCACCCGCTGCTGACCCCCAACGAGGGCCGTGGGACCCGCAGCACCCCGGCACGGCCACCCTGACCCGGCACCCGCTGCTGACCCCCAATGAGGGCTGTGGGACCCGCGGCACCCCGGGGGGGCACCCCTCCCCAGTCACCCCACCCTCCCGCGGCCGAGCGCCCCGACCCGCGCGGGGGCTCACGTGTAGGGGAAGACGCGGAAGTCCGGGTGGGTGCCGGGCACGCGGCGCAGGGTGCCGGTGATCTCCTCGGCCAGGGCGCGGGCCGCCCCCAGCGCCGCCGTGTACTCCTGCGAGGTGCGCAGCGGGCGCTGGTACGCCATGAAGCGGGAGGCTGTCGGGTATGGGGGGGGGGGGGCGGGGGGGGTGTGGGGTGGTCAGCAGGGCACCCTAGGGTGCCACCGCCCCCCACCCACCTGCCCTGCGCTCACCCAGGATGGTGCCGTTGGCGTCCATGCTGACCGCCGTGTCGTAGGCGCCCAGACCGCTGCGGGGAGGGGGCAAGGGGTGAGGAGGGGCGCTGGGGGGGCCGTGGGGAGGGGGCACCAAGAGCGTGGGTGCTGGGGGGGAACGCCCCGGGTGGCACCTACCCCTTGGCGCACTGCAGGGTGGGGCTGTCGTGGAGGAACCAGGGCAGGAACCGCTCGAACTCCTGCACGGTTGGGCGCCGCGTTGCGTTCAGGCACTGCCCCCCCAAGCAGCTGGGGTCACCTGCAGGCAACGGCGCGCTCAGCACCCCGGGGACACCCACCTGGCACCCCGGGGACACCCAGCAGACCCCCAAGGGACACCGCAACGAGCACCCAGTGGACCCTGCGGCACCCCAGTGGGCACCCAGTGCACAGCCAAGGGGGTTCAGGGGGCACCGTGGTGGGCACCCAACGGGAATGCAACCGGCACCCAAGGGCACTCGGTGGGATCCCGGTGGTCTCCCAGTAGGACCCATGGTGGGCATCCAGCGGCCATCTAATGGGATCCCGGTGGGCACCCAATGGTGGGCACCCAAATGGCCACCCTGGTGTAGCCCTTGTGCACCCGACCAGCCACCACGGTGGGCGCCCAACGGCCGCCATGGTGCGACCCCATGTGCCCCCGGTAGCCACAACGATGGGCGCCCAACATACACCCAACGGCCATCCCGGTTACCCCGTGGGCAACCAAACGGCCACCATGATGGGCATCCAACGCACGCCCAACGGCCACCGTGGCGTAGACCCCACGTGCCGCCACGACGCCCCCGCCGGCGCCCACTCACTGCTGGTGGACGGACAGAACTCCCCGCTGAGGTTGCCCGAGCGGTGGATGCGGCAGCAGCGCCCGGTGGGGTTGAGCCAGTCGAGGAAATCGTCCACCCAGGAGGTGGCGGGGATGGCGAGGTAGGACCTGGCCGGAGGCAGGGCTGGCAGGAGGCCGTCGGGACCCCGCCCCGGCGCCCCCCCGGCGCCCCCCGGCGCCCCCCACGCCCCACTCACACGTTGGGGAAGCGCGTGGCGTACTGGATGGTGTGGGTGAGGGAGCTGGCGTCGCAGCCGGCGCTCGAGCAGATGCCGTTGGTGCCGGCCGGCGAGGAGAAGTTGTAGCCGCCCGTGGTGACGAAGTAGGTGGGCACACCCACCGCCAGGTACCGGTTCAGCGCCGCGAAGTACTGCAGCAGGTATGAGTCCTGGGGGAGGGGGGGCACCCGCCCCTCGTCAGCCACCCATGGCACCCGTAGGGTCTGGGGGGTCCCCACAAGGCGGGGGTCTCGCCGGCCCCGTATGGGGCCGTGCCAAAGCGTCACCCCTGGGTGCCCCCATACGGGGCTGACGGCTCCACGGTGGCTGTGCGGGGCCCATACGGGGCCGTGCCAGCCCCATGCTGGCCCCACACAGGGCTATGCTGGCCCCACAGGGGCCATAACATCCCTTGCCTCTCCATATGGGGCCGTGCCACCCCCACGTGGTCCCATATAGGGCCACGTCAGCCCCATACAGGGCCGTGCTGTGCCCATATGGGGCCACGCTGTCCCCACACCCCCCTGTAGGGGCCATACCACCCCTCTGCATCCCTATGTGTTCCCACACAGGGCCATGTTGGGGCCATACGGGACCATGACGTGCACATATGGCCCCATATAGAGCTACACTGTGCCCATACGGGGCCACACCATCCCTGTGCTGGACCTATACAGGGCTGCGCTGGCCCCACAGGGGCCATACCAACCCTTCCATCCCCACACAGGGCCATACCAGCCTATAAGGTGCCAAGCTGTCCCCATACAGGGCTATACTGTCCCCATGCAGGGCTATACTGTCCCCATACAGGGCTATACTGTCCCCATGCAGGGCTATACGGTCCCCATGCAGGGCTATACTGTCCCCGTGCAGGGCTATACGGTCCCCATACAGGGCTATACTGTCCCCGTGCAGGGCTATACTGTCCCCATGCAGGGCTATACTGTCCCCATGCAGGGCTATACGGTCCCCATGCAGGGCTATACGGTCCCCATGCAGGGCTATACTGTCCCCGTGCAGGGCTATACGGTCCCCATACAGGGCTATACTGTCCCCGTACAGGGCTATACTGTCCCCATACAGGGCTATACGGTCCCCGTACAGGGCTATACTGTCCCCGTGCAGGGCTATACTGTCCCCGTGCAGGGCTATACTGTCCCCATGCAGGGCTATACTGTCCCCATGCAGGGCTATACTGTCCCCAAGCAGCGCTATACTGTCCCCGTGCAGGGCTATACTGTCCCCATGCAGGGATATACTGTCCCCATGCAGGGCTATACTGTCCCCGTACAGGGCTATACTGTCCCCATGCAGGGCTATACTGTCCCCGTGCAGGGCTATACTGTCCCCATACAGGGCTATACTGTCCCCATGCAGGGCTATACTGTCCCCAAGCAGCGCTATACTGTCCCCGTGCAGGGCTATACTGTCCCCATGCAGGGCTATACTGTCTCCGTGCAGGGCTATACTGTCCCCGTGCAGGGCTATACTGTCCCCATGCAGGGCTATACTGTCCCCGTGCAGGGCTATACTGTCTCCATACAGGGCTATACTGTCCCCGTACAGGGCTATACTGTCCCCGTGCAGGGCTATACTGTCCCCATGCAGGGCTATACTGTCCCCGTACAGGGCTATACTGTCCCCGTGCAGGGCTATACTGTCCCCATGCAGGGCTATACTGTCCCGGTACAGGGCTATACTGTCCCCGTGCAGGGCTATACTGTCCCCATGCAGGGCTATACTGTCCCCGTACAGGGCTATACTGTCCCCATGCAGGGCTATACTGTCTCCATACAGGGCTATACTGTCCCGGTACAGGGCTATACTGTCCCCGTACAGGGCTATACTGTCCCCATGCAGGGCTATACTGTCTCCATGCAGGGCTATACTGTCCCCGTGCAGGGCTATACTGTCCCCATACAGGGCTATACTGTCTCCATACAGGGCTATACTGTCCCCGTGCAGGGCTATACTGTCCCCGTACAGGGCTATACTGTCCCCATGCAGGGCTATACTGTCCCCGTACAGGGCTATACTGTCTCCATACAGGGCTATACTGTCCCCATGCAGGGCTATACTGTCCCCATGAAGGGCTATACTGTCCCCATACAGGGCTATACTGTCCCCATGCAGGGCTATACTGTCTCCATGCAGGGCTATACTGTCTCCATACAGGGCTATACTGTCCCCGTACAGGGCTATACTGTCCCCATGCAGGGCTATACTGTCCCCGTACAGGGCTATACTGTCCCCGTACAGGGCTATACTGTCTCCATACAGGGCTATACTGTCCCCATGCAGGGCTATACTGTCCCGGTACAGGGCTATACTGTCCCCGTACAGGGCTATACTGTCCCCGTGCAGGGCTATACTGTCCCCATGCAGGGCTATACTGTCCCCGTACAGGGCTATACTGTCCCCGTGCAGGGCTATACTGTCTCCATACAGGGCTATACTGTCCCCATGCAGGGCTATACTGTCCCCGTGCAGGGCTATACTGTCTCCGTGCAGGGCTATACTGTCCCCGTGCAGGGCTATACTGTCCCCATACAGGGCTATACTGTCCCCGTACAGGGCTATACTGTCCCCAAGCAGGGCTATACTGTCCCCGTGCAGGGCTATACTGTCCCCGTACAGGGCTATACTGTCCCCATGCAGGGCTATACTGTCTCCATACAGGGCTATACTGTCCCCATGCAGGGCTATACTGTCCCCGTACAGGGCTATACTGTCCCCGTACAGGGCTATACTGTCCCCATGCAGGGCTATACTGTCCCCGTGCAGGGCTATACTGTCCCCATGCAGGGCTATACTGTCTCCATGCAGGGCTATACTGTCCCCATACAGGGCTATACTGTCCCCATGCAGGGCTATACTGTCCCCGTGCAGGGCTATACTGTCTCCATACAGGGCTATACTGTCCCCGTGCAGGGCTATACTGTCCCCATGCAGGGCTATACTGTCTCCATACAGGGCTATACTGTCCCCGTGCAGGGCTATACTGTCCCCATGCAGGGCTATACTGTCTCCATACAGGGCTATACTGTCCCCGTACAGGGCTATACTGTCCCCATGCAGGGCTATACTGTCCCCGTGCAGGGCTATGCTGTCCCCATGCAGGGCTATACTGTCCCCGTGCAGGGCTATACTGTCCCCATGCAGGGCTATACTGTCTCCATACAGGGCTATACTGTCCCCATGCAGGGCTATACTGTCCCCATGCAGGGCTATACTGTCCCCGTACAGGGCTATACTGTCCCCATGAAGGGCTATACTGTCCCCATGCAGGGCTATACTGTCCCCGTGCAGGGCTATACTGTCCCCATGCAGGGCTATACTGTCCCCGTGCAGGGCTATACTGTCCCCATGCAGGGCTATACTGTCCCCGTACAGGGCTATACTGTCCCCATGCAGGGCTATACTGTCCCCGTGCAGGGCTATACTGTCTCCGTGCAGGGCTATACTGTCCCCATGCAGGGCTATACTGTCTCCATACAGGGCTATACTGTCCCCATGCAGGGCTATACTGTCCCCGTGCAGGGCTATACTGTCCCCATGCAGGGCTATACTGTCTCCATACAGGGCTATACTGTCCCCGTGCAGGGCTATACTGTCCCCATGCAGGGCTATACTGTCTCCATACAGGGCTATACTGTCCCCGTGCAGGGCTATACTGTCCCCGTACAGGGCTATACTGTCCCCATGCAGGGCTATACTGTCCCCATGCAGGGCTATACTGTCTCCATACAGGGCTATACTGTCCCCGTGCAGGGCTATACTGTCCCCATGCAGGGCTATACTGTCTCCATACAGGGCTATACTGTCCCCATGCAGGGCTATACTGTCCCCGTGCAGGGCTATACTGTCCCCATGCAGGGCTATACTGTCCCCGTGCAGGGCTGTACTGTCCCCGTGCAGGGCTATACTGTCCCCATGCAGGGCTATACTGTCTCCATACAGGGCTATACTGTCCCCATGCAGGGCTATACTGTCCCCATGCAGGGCTATACTGTCTCCATACAGGGCTATACTGTCCCCATGCAGGGCTATACTGTCCCCGTGCAGGGCTATACTGTCCCCATACAGGGCTATACTGTCCCCATGCAGGGCTATACTGTCCCCATGCAGGGCTATACTGTCCCCGTGCAGGGCTATACGGTCCCCATACAGGGCTATACTGTCCCCATACAGGGCTATAGTGTCCCCGTGCAGGGCTATACTGTCCCCATGCAGGGCTATACTGTCCCCATACAGGGCTATACTGTCCCCATGCAGGGCTATACTGTCCCCATGAAGGGCTATACTGTCCCCGTGCAGGGCTATACTGTCCCCATACAGGGCTATACTGTCCCCATGCAGGGCTATACTGTCCCCATGAAGGGCTATACTGTCCCCGTGCAGGGCTATACTGTCCCCATGCAGGGCTATACTGTCCCCATACAGGGCTATACTGTCCCCGTGCAGGGCTATACTGTCCCCATACAGGGCTATACTGTCCCCATGCAGGGCTATACTGTCCCCATGAAGGGCTATACTGTCCCCATGCAGGGCTATACTGTCCCCGTGCAGGGCTATGCTGTCCCCATACAGGGCTATACTGTCCCCGTGCAGGGCTATACTGTCCCCATGCAGGGCTATACTGTCCCCGTGCAGGGCTATACTGTCCCCATGCAGGGCTATACTGTCCCCATACAGGGCTATACTGTCCCCGTGCAGGGCTATACTGTCTCCATACAGGGCTATACTGTCCCCGTACAGGGCTATACTGTCCCCATGCAGGGCTATACTGTCCCCGTGCAGGGCTATACTGTCCCCATGCAGGGCTATACTGTCCCCATGAAGGGCTATACTGTCCCCGTGCAGGGCTATACTGTCCCCATACAGGGCTATACTGTCCCCATGCAGGGCTATACTGTCCCCATGCAGGGCTATACTGTCCCCATGAAGGGCTATACTGTCCCCATGCAGGGCTATACTGTCCCCGTGCAGGGCTATACTGTCCCCATGCAGGGCTATACTGTCCCCATGCAGGGCTATACTGTCCCCGTACAGGGCTATACTGTCCCCATGCAGGGCTATACTGTCCCCATGCAGGGCTATACTGTCCCCGTGCAGGGCTATACTGTCCCCGTACAGGGCTATACTGTCCCCATGAAGGGCTATACTGTCCCCATGCAGGGCTATACTGTCCCCGTGCAGGGCTATACTGTCCCCATGCAGGGCTATACTGTCCCCATACAGGGCTATACTGTCCCCGTGCAGGGCTATACTGTCCCCATACAGGGCTATACTGTCCCCGTGCAGGGCTATACTGTCCCCGTGCAGGGCTATACTGTCCCCATGCAGGGCTATACCGTCCCCATACAGGGCTATACTGTCCCCATACAGGGCTATACTGTCCCCGTACAGGGCTGTACTGTCCCCGTGCAGGGCTATACTGTCCCCATGCAGGGCTATACTGTCCCCATACAGGGCTATACTGTCCCCATGCAGGGCTATACTGTCCCCGTGCAGGGCTATACTGTCCCCATGCAGGGCTATACTGTCCCCGTGCAGGGCTATACTGTCCCCGTGCAGGGCTATACGGTCCCCATACAGGGCTATACTGTCCCCATGCAGGGCTATACTGTCCCCGTGCAGGGCTATACTGTCCCCATGCAGGGCTATACTGTCCCCGTGCAGGGCTATACTGTCCCCGTGCAGGGCTATACGGTCCCCATACAGGGCTATACTGTCCCCATGCAGGGCTATACTGTCCCCGTGCAGGGCTATACTGTCCCCATGCAGGGCTATACTGTCCCCGTGCAGGGCTATACTGTCCCCGTGCAGGGCTATACGGTCCCCGTGCAGGGCTATACTGTCCCCATGCAGGGCTATACTGTCCCCGTGCAGGGCTATACTGTCCCCATGAAGGGCTATACTGTCCCCATGCAGGGCTATACTGTCCCCATGCAGGGCTATACTGTCCCCGTGCAGGGCTATACTGTCCCCGTGCAGGGCTATACGGTCCCCGTGCAGGGCTATACTGTCCCCATGAAGGGCTATACTGTCCCCATGCAGGGCTATACTGTCCCCATGCAGGGCTATACTGTCCCCATACAGGGCTATAGTGTCCCCGTGCAGGGCTGTACTGTCCCCGTGCAGGGCTATACGGTCCCCATACAGGGCTATACTGTCCCCATACAGGGCTATAGTGTCCCCGTGCAGGGCTATACTGTCCCCATGCAGGGCTATAGTGTCCCCGTGCAGGGCTATACTGTCCCCATGCAGGGCTATACTGTCCCCATACAGGGCTATACTGTCCCCATGCAGGGCTATACTGTCCCCATGCAGGGCTATACTGTCCCCGTACAGGGCTATACTGTCCCCATGCAGGGCTATACTGTCCCCGTACAGGGCTATACTGTCCCCATGCAGGGCTATACTGTCCCCGTGCAGGGCTATACTGTCCCCATACAGGGCTATACTGTCCCCATACAGGGCTATAGTGTCCCCGTGCAGGGCTGTACTGTCCCCGTGCAGGGCTATACGGTCCCCATACAGGGCTATACTGTCCCCATACAGGGCTATAGTGTCCCCGTGCAGGGCTATACTGTCCCCATGCAGGGCTATAGTGTCCCCGTGCAGGGCCAAACCTTCCCCAGGCGTCCCTATAGGAGCCATACCACCCCCGCACATCCCATACGTGGCTCTGTGGGGTGCCCCGGCCCACCTGCGCCCCGGAGTGGGGCAGCCCCAGTGCCAGCCCCCCACCTTGGGCATGGCGAGCTCCTGGTCCAGCCCCACGGGCACCTGCAGCGTGAGGTAGAGCCCGGCACACGCCAGGAAGAGGAAGAGCAGCACCTGCCAGGGACACCCCCCCCACTGTGAGGGGACCCCCTGGGACCCCCTCAGCCCCCTATATCCCCTCGCAACACCTCCGCATCCCCCCAAACCTCCTGGAGCCCTCCAGAGGCTCCCCAGCTCCCCAGGCCCCCCGTCCTGGCTCCCCAAGCCTCCCATGGCCTGCCCCACACTTTCCAGCACCCCCCAGACCCCACTAAACCCCCCCACCCCCAACCTTCAGGAACCTTCACACCCCAAAGACCCCCAGCCCCTCAAGGATCCTCCGCATTCCCATGGCCCCCCAGACCCCCAACCCCACCCGTGACACCCCCAAGGACCCCCCCCAGCTCTTTAAGGATCCCCAGCACTCCCGTGTCCCCCCAAGACCCCACCCCCACCCCCCACCCCATGGATCCCCAGGAATCTTGACACCCTCAAGGGCCCCCCAGGCCCTCAGGGATCCCCCCACCCTGCCACGACCCTCCACCCCTCAGGGATCCCCCCGCCCCTCAGGGGTCCCCCCGCCCTCACCACGGCCCCCCACCCCTCAGGGGTCCCCCCGCCCTCACCACGGCCCCCCACCCCTCAGGGATCCCCCCGCCCCTCAGGGGTCCCCCCACCATCACCACGGCCCCCCGCCCCTCAGGGGTCCCCCCGCCCCTCAGGGGTCCCCCCGCCCTCACCACGGCCCCCCACCCCTCAGGGATCCCCCCGCCCCTCAGGGGTCCCCCCGCCATCACCACGGTCCCCCACCCCTCAGGGGTCCCCCCGCCCCTCAGGGGTCCCCCCGCCATCACCACGGCCCCCCACCCCTCAGGGATCCCCCCGCCCCTCAGGGGTCCCCCCACCATCACCACGGCCCCCCACCCCTCAGGGGTCCCCCCGCCCCTCAGGGGTCCCCCCGCCCTCACCACGGCCCCCCACCCCTCAGGGGTCCCCCCGCCCCTCAGGGGTCCCCCCGCCCTCACCACGGCGGGGCGCGCCAGGCGGTGCAGCAGCAGCGGGGTGTAGCAGCGGTGCAGCAGCGGGCGCAGCAGCCGCACCCCCGGCCCCGCCGGACCCCCCTTGCCCATCCCGCAGCAGCAGCAGAGGTCGAAGCGGGCGGCCTGCGGGCAGCACCCGGCTGGCGGGGGCCCGACACTGCCCCCCACCCGCCCACGGGCACCCCGCGCCCACCCCAAACACCCCTGGGCGCGCAGGCCCACCTTGAAGGGCACCCTAAAGACCTCGGCGCTCTGCGGGGACCCCACAGCACCCCACACCCACCCTGGGCACCCCATGGACACCCCAGGGACCTCGGGCACCCCACGGGCACCCCACGGGCACCCCACACCCACCCTGGGCTCCCTCCTGCCCGTGGGCACCCCATGGACACCCCAGGGACCTCGGGCACCCCACGGGCACCCCACACCCTCCCATGGCACCCTCAAAGCCATGGGCACCCCATGGACACCCCAGGGACCTCGGGCACCCCACAGCACCCCTCGGGCACCCCACACGCCCCCTGGGCACCCTCCTGCCCGTGGGCACCCCATGGACACCCCAGGGACCTCGGGCACCCCACGGGGACCCCACACCCACCCTGGGCTCCCTCCTGCCCGTGGGCACCCCATGGACACCCCAGGGACCTTGGGCACCCCACGGGCACCCCACACCCTCCCATGGCACCCTCAAAGCCATGGGCACCCCATGGACACCCCAGGGACCTCGGGCACCCCACAGCACCCCACGGGCACCCCACACCCACCCTGGGCTCCCTCCTGCCTGTGGGCACCCCATGGACACCCCAGGGACCTCGGGCACCCCACGGGCACCCCACACCCTCCCATGGCACCCTCAAAGCCATGGGCATCCCATGGACACCCCAGGGACCTCGGGCACCCCACAGCACCCCACGGGCACCCCACACGCCCCCTGGGCACCCTCCTGCCCGTGGGCATCCCACGGACACCCCAGGGACCTTGGGCACCCCACAGCACCCCTCGGGCACCCCACACCCACCCTGGGCTCCCTCCTGCCCGTGGGCACCCCATGGACACCCCAGGGACCTCGGGCACCCCACGGGCACCCCACACCCTCCCATGGCACCCTCAAAGCCATGGGCATCCCATGGACACCCCAGGGACCTCGGGCACCCCACAGCACCCCACGGGCACCCCACACCCACCCTGGGCACCCCATGGACACCCCAGGGACCTCGGGCACCCCACGGGCACCCCACACCCACCCTGGGCTCCCTCCTGCCTGTGGGCACCCCATGGACACCCCAGGGACCTCGGGCACCCCACGGGCACCCCACACCCACCCTGGGCTCCCTCCTGCCCGTGGGCACCCCATGGACACCCCAGGGACCTCGGGCACCCCACGGGCACCCCACACCCACCCTGGGCACCCTCAAAGCCATGGGCACCCCATGGACACCCCAGGGACCTCGGGCACCCCACGGGCACCCCACACCCACCCTGGGCACCCTCAAAGCCATGGGCACCCCATGGACACCCCAGGGACCTTGGGCACCCCACGGGCACCCCACACCCAGCCTGGGTACCCTCCTGCCCGTGGGCACCCCATGGACACCCCAGGGACCTTGGGCACCCCACGGGCACCCCACGGGCACCCCACACCCACCCTGGGCTCCCTCCTGCCCGTGGGCACCCCATGGACACCCCAGGGACCTCGGGCACCCCACGGGGACCCCACACCCACCCTGGGCACCCTCCTGCCCGTGGGCACCCCATGGACACCCCAGGGACCTCGGGCACCCCACGGGCACCCCACACCCTCCCATGGCACCCTCACAGCCACCGGCACCCCACGCCCACCCTGGGACCACCTGGCCACCCCGTGCCCCCCCCCGCCCCGTGCCCCCCACCTCCTGCCGCCGGGCATCGAGGGCCACCAGGGCAACGAACCCCGACATCTGGAGGAGGAAGTCGAAGGCGATGGCCACGGCGGCCGTCAGGGCGAAGGTGCGGACGGCGGGCATGGAGGAGAGGGCGCCTGCGGGCCCCCGCCGTCAGCACCCGGCGCCGACCCCCCCGCGCCCACGGGGCGCCCCCCGCCCGTGGCCTGCGCCGTGGCCCCGTGCCCCCCTGTGCCCCCCATGCTCCCCATTCCCCTCATGTCCCTCATGTCCTTGTGCCTTCCCTGTGCCCCCAGTCCCCATGTCCCCCCCGTCCCTGCGTCCTCCCTTACTCCCCGTGCCCCCATGGCCCCTGCCCACCTGCACCTCCTTTGTCCCCATGTCCTCCCTGAACTCCCCCATGTCCCCATGTCCCTCCGTGCCCCCTGCCCCCCTGCCCCCTCCCATGTCCCCTGCCCCCCTGCCCCCTCCCATGTCCCCATGGCCCCTGCCCCCCTGCCCCCTCCCACGTCCCCATGGCCCCTGCCCCCCTGCCCCCTCCCATGTCCCCTGCCCCCCTGCCCGGCACGGTGTCCCCATGGCCCCTGCCCCCCTGCCCCCTCCCACGTCCCCATGGCCCCTGCCCCCCTGCCCCCTCCCACGTCCCCATGCCCCCCTGCCCGGCACGGTGTCCCCACGGCCCCTGCCCCCCCGTCCCCGTGCCCAGCTCACCCAGGAGGAAGCAGATGACCTCGGAGACGCTGCAGAGCAGCATGCTGGGTGCCACCTGCGCCAGCACCCGCCCGATGTGCTGCTCCCGCGTCTCGCCCGGCTCCCGCTGCGACTGCTGCTGGCCGGGACGGTGAGGGGGCTGCCCGCCACGGGACCCCCCCCACCCCAGGGAGCCCAGGGGTGCTGCTGCCACATGCGCAGCGGCGGCCTCTGTGCCCCAGGGGGACCCCCGCGCCCACGGGTGCCCCCACCCGAGGGTGCCCACCCACCCCATGAGGACTCCCGTGTCCCGGCACCCACCTGCCCCACGGGGACCCCCCGGGTGCCTCCCCGCGCCCACCGACCTGGTACTCCTGCACGAAGATGAAGATGTTGTCTGCACCCACGGCGAGGACGAGGAAGGGCACGACCTCAAGGATGATGAGGGACGAAGGCAACCCCAGCAGCGCCAGGAACCCCATGGAGGCGAAGACGGCGCCCAGCACCACGGCGATGCCGCCCAGCGCCAACGTCACCTTCAACTCCACCTGCGATGGGGCGGGGGGGGGGGGGGGGGGGGGGGGGCTCAGCGCCCGGCAGGGCACCCCGGGGTGCTGGCATCACCCCGACCCCCCTGCGGGTACCAGGACGCGGCGCCAGGCCGTGTACTCGCCCAGCGCCAGGGCGATGTAGGCGAACACCACGAGGTAGCTGATGGCAAAGACAGGGATGTCCTCCCCCGTGGTGCGGTTGATCTCATCCTCCAGCGAGCGCTGCCGGAAAGGAGCCGGGTGAGGGGGTGCCGGGCACCCTAGGGTGCTCCCCCCGCCCCCGGCGGCGGCTGCTTCACCTCGGCCATGAAGGCGACGGAGAGGTTGGGGCCGTGGGTGCGCTGGAAGTCGCCCACCACGTCGAGGAAGCGGCGCTCCCAGCTCAGCACCCACTCGCGGCGGGGGTCGTCGGGGGGGAAGTTGTTGAGGGAGTAGGTGACGATCAACGCCTCCGCCTCGGTGTACTCGGAGCCTGTGGGGACAGCGGGTGACACCCCCCGCGACACCCCCCGCGACACCCCCCGCGCCCGTCCCGGCGCTTACCAGGGTAGCCACCGAAGGCGATGTAGGGGAAGACGGGGCCGCCGTACTCGGCCATGCAGCTCAGCTCCAGCGCCGTGATGTCCTTGAAGGAGAGCGGGGAGCTGGTGGGGACACGGCGCCGGGTAAGAAGGGGCTGCGCCCACCCCGGCACCCGGCCCGACCCTGCGGTGGCCCCACAGAGGGCACCCCCAGGCAGCGTGCCGTGCCCGTCACCCTGTGGGCGTCACCCTGACCCACAGTCCAGCACCCCACGCCCGTCCCCGGGGAGCGGCACCCACTTGACGCAGTAGATGAGATGGTCGCGCCAGTCGGCGGTGCCCGTCTTCTTGCCGTCGCTCTGGGTGGCCGTCATGGCCAGGCGGGTGCCGTTGTTCTGGAAGTACTGGGTGACGCTGTTGACGCAGCAATCTCCCAGGCCGGGCTCCACGGGGTTGAGGGGGGCGTAGCAGACATCGCTCAGCGTCACCTCCCTGCCCGCCACCGGTGCCCACGCCGTGGTGGCCGCCAGTCGCTCCTGCAGCTCCAGCAGCGCCCGCAGCACCTCCTCTGACAGCACCCCGCTGAAGTTCTTGGCACCCAACACCACCGAGTCGTAGCTAGAGCCGGGCCGGCCCGGCGCCGTCACGATCACCTGGTTGGTGCGGAGGAAAGGACCGAAGTGTTGGTCGTAGAAGGCTTTTTCTTGCCGGGCGCGGCTGCCCGGCGCCGACCACAGCTCCACCGGGTCCGTGGTGAGACGTAGGGTCACCAAACCAGCGGACAAACCGCCGGCCAGCGCCGCCGCCGCCACCAGCACCACCACGGGGTGCCCGGCCACCAGCGTGCCCCACCGGCGGAAAGCCCTCGCCAGGACGCGGTGGCTGGCGTCGCCCAGGCGCGCCGAGCAGCTGGTGGCACGCGGCGGTGCCGGCTGCGGCGTGGCGGCCTTCTTGGACCGCCTGCGGCGGCACAGCAACGCGACGATGAAGATGAGGGCGAGGAGGGCGAAAAGCAGCCCGCAGAGGACCAAGGCGCCATCGGCGTCGCCGATGCGGAAGGGGGGCGGCGGGCCGGGGGGGGCGATCACTGGCGGGCAGGATTCGGCGCAGTCCTGGCAAGAGCACGACTGCTCCTGGGCACTGAGGGCCTGGTCGCAGCGCCAGGCGCGCCCGTCCAGCGGCACGATGGCGTCGCCGGTCTCCGTGCGGTTGGGCACCAGCTGGAAGTCGATCTGCAGCGGCGCCAAGCCGTTGTTTTTATCCCCTTGGAAATCCAACCAGCGCTGGGTGGTGCAGAGCCGGGCGCCGTAACGCCCGCACATGGTATCGATGGCGTAACCGCCGGTAGCCGGTAACCGGACGCCCCGGCAGGAGTTGAAAGAGGCGTCGGCAAAATCCTGCCGGTAAAAACATTGGTACTCCACGACGGCGAGCTGGGGCTTCCCCTGCACCGTGGTGCGGTTGACGACGCGGGTGACGTTGGCGAAGAGGCTCTGGTCGGGGCTGCAGATGTTGTTGCAGTAAAGGTTGGCGAAGTTCCTGGCGCAGGCCGGGCAGCGGGAGAGGACGGTGCCGGAGAGGGCCACGCTGAGCCGGAGGGCGTTCAGTTGCGCCAAGGAGCAACAAACCCGCGTCGCCCCGTCCTCCCGCACCAGCTCGGGGCAGACGGTGCGGAGCAGCTTCAGCAACACGCCCGTGGCCGCCCGCGCCGGCGTGTTGGAGAGGCACGGCACTTTGGAGGGCACCAGCGAGACGTTCACCTCCGGGTTGCGACCGCATTCGCCGTAGAAGGCGCAGTAACCGGCGCGGTGGATGGGGGTCAGCGTCGGCGCGGCCTGCGGCAGTTTTGGGGTTGGGGAGGGATCGGCGGGCACGACGCCCGGCCCCTCCAAAGGGCACCGTGCCAGCGTCCCCCGCCGCGGCTCTGCCACCCCCAGCCCCTCCGGGGCTCATCCCACGGGCGCCGCTATGCCTTTGCCACCGGCGATCGCCGCCTCCCAGCCCCCGGCACCCCTCTGGCTCAACCCCGCGGCACCTACCAGCGCCAGGAGGGCGCCCAGCACCGCGCCGGCCAGCACGACGGACCCCGGCATCCTGGGCGCGAGGGAGCCGCCGCCTTCGCCCGGCTCCTATAAGACCCCGCGGCCCCTGGGCGGGTTTGCCTGCCGCCGGTGAGGTCTTCTGGCCTGACGGCACCGAAGCCAATCAGCCCTCGCCGGAGCTGTAAAGCCCTTGTGATCATTAACCCCGATCGATAGCCGCAGGCAGCCGACGCATCCCCGCCGGGGAGATGCCTGGGTGGCCCCCCCACCCACGATGGGGCGTCCCGCTTCCCCCGGGAGCCTTGGTTTTGAGGTGAAAAAGGGGGAGTTTCAGAGCCGTGCCCACCCAGGGCTCGCCGCCGGTGGAAAACGAAACGTCGAGGCCGCGCCAACCACGGGGAACTCCATCCTTGCCAGCCTGGCACCGGGGACGTGGGTGCCGTGACGGTGCTGGCAGCACGTGCCGGGCCACCGGGAGCGAGGGGCAGGGGAAAGGGAAAGCAGCTGCGTCCCCACGCCGCGTGGGCGTGAAACCGCTGCCGTTCCAGAAGCGCCAGAGCCCTCTGCCCTGGTGCCAACAAGAGTTCAGGGCCAGTGGGCAGCCTTGGACGAGCCGTGGCCCCCCGCCCCCGATAAGACGCCGTAACCCCGATAAGATGCCTCGGCGGGCGATTATGGGCACCCCGAGCGGTAACGCCTGCCTCGCATGCCGTGGGGCAGGGCTGGGCAAACCCTGGCAGGCACCCGAGGCGCGGTGCCAGCCCCGGGGCAAGCCGCGCCAGGCTACCGGGCTCACGGCGGTGTTGGCGCGGGGGCTGACGAGGCACCGGAGGGGATCCGAGCCCCCAAAGCTGGCAATGCCACCCCTCCGCTGCGCCCTCGCCCCGGTTTATGGCCCCTGTACGGCCTTGGCATCGATAAAGGGGGAGCGATAACGCCCTGGCACCTTTGCCCGGCCTCAGCGGGAGACGCCGCTTCCCGCCTCTGCGTCACCAACCCTCCCCGGTCACGTAGGCGGCGGGGGCACCGCGAGCGGCCCGGCAAGGAGCGCCCGGCAAAGGTGACGGTGCGACGCGGGGCACAGTGTTCATCGGCACCTTTATTGGGCAGAGCCGCCCCGTGGGGGTACGGCACGGAGAGCGCCCACCCCTGGGACGGGGGGGGGCTGGAGGTGGCTGCGGTGCCCCCCACCCCCGGGGCTGGCGCAGTCCGTGGGGTGCCGGCGGGGGGTCATCAGGAGGGCGGCGCGGCCGGGCGCTTGGCGCAGCGACGGGCGTACTTGAAGCTCTGCAGCGGGTTGCCGGTGCCGCGGGACTGGAGAAAGAGTGTGAGAAACGAAAAAAGCAGGGTGGGATCCCCTCGGCCGCGAGCGGGCGGCAGCAGGGGCGTCCCTCCGTGCCCGCCCCGCACTCACCGAGCCGCCCCGACGGTTGGTGCCGGCGCGGGGCAGCCGCAGCCACTTGCGCTTCTTGAGGTTGGGTCTGGCGATGCTGCGGAGGGTGGGGGGCACTGCGGCGGAGAGCAGCGCCTAAGAGGGTGCCGGCGGGCCCAGGGGCGTCTCCGTTTCCCCCCCAGGCACTATTTTGCCTTGACGTCGCCGCCACCCCCCAGCACCCCCTTCCCACCCCGAAACCGGCCGGCGGGCGGGCGCGGGGGCGTACCCAGGTACTCGGGCACGTTGCGGAGGTGAGGCTTGACGATGGCGGGGTGCAGGGGCTTGTCGTGGCGCAGGACGTGCAGGTCGCGGGGGTTATCCTCAAAATACACCTGGGTGGAAAGAATTGGGGGGCTGGCGGTGCCTGGTACCCGCCCCGCGCTGCCAGTGGACCCCCAAAACGCCACCCTCCGCCCCTCGGGCAGCCCTGAGCCCGCCGGGCGCGGGGGAGGGTTACCTTGAGTTTCTCTGAGTTGAGCAGCTCGTCCTTGATCTCCCGCAGCCGGGCCTCCTTCACCGCCTGCTTGGTGACGGAGCGCATGGCGTCCTGGGCGGGGAGGACACACGTACGGGGTGTCAGAGCCCGGCAGCGCCCCCCCAGCTGGTGCCGCCGGCACCCCCCGGCGCCGCCTGCTGCCCCCCTACCCGGCAGCGGTAGCGCAGCGCCTCGATCTCCTCCATGGAGAACTTGTAGGGCTGCAGCATCGACTCGCCGTTCTCTGGGGACACACGGGGACACGTGGGGTCACCCCCGCGCTCGCTCCCACCTCCCCACACCCACCCATCCCTTAGCGCCCCCATCCCGCCCCCCCCCCAAAAGTGATGCGGGGTCCCCCCAACCTCCGGCGAGCGCGTCCTCGATCCGGGCCAGGCCGTCGTGCTCCTCGGGCAGCGCGAAGGTGAGCGCCGTGCCGGGGTTGTCGGCGCGGGCCGTCCTGCGGGCACAGAGGGGACGCGGCGGTGGGGCGCCCGCCCCTGGGGGCCGCCGTGGCACCCCCGTGTCCCCCCGCGTCCCCACGTACCTGCCCACGCGGTGGATGTAGGACTCGACCGTTGGTGGCACGTCGAAGTTGATGACGGCGGCGACGTTTTGGAAGTCGATGCCCCGTGCGACGCTGTACTCCGGGTCCTTGCCCTTGCTGGGGAGGGGGGCAAACGAGACGTTGGGGTGGCTCAGGGACCCCCAAGGACACGGTGACACCCCAGGCACGGGGACATCCGGGACACAGACACTCATGTGGGCACGGGGACACTGGCAAAAGGGACCCCACAGCTACGAGGATGCTCTGGGTGCAGGGACGTGCTGAGCACCGACACCCACAGGGGCACGGGACACCCTGGGCACGATGACCCCAGAACCACAGGGATGGGGCAAGGAGACCCCCCAAAGAAGGGTCCCCTGGGCACGGGACCCTGGCTGGGGACAGGGACACGCCAGGGGACAAGCCCTCCCATGGCTCTGGGTGAGCTTCCCTGGCCTGAGCCCTCCCCAGCTGCAGCAGGACATTGCCCTGGTGACACGGTGGTGGCAGCCCCGGGGCCTTGGTGGCACCCATGGGACTTCAGCAGCACCCCGTGGACCTCGGTGGCACCCACGGCACCTCAACAGCAGCCCCGGGACCCACCTCTGGGCAGCCCCCTTGTGTTTCTTGCGCGGGGTCTGCTCCGTGGGCACGGCCGGCGCCTCCTCATCGGTGGCCACGATGTAGTCGTAGATGCCCCGGTTGAACTGGGTGATGACGTGGCACCTGGGGACAAGGTGGGTGCCCATCAGCGTCCCTGCCATGGGCACCCCTCTTTGGGTGGGGGGGGCAGAGTTCCCCCAAACACACAGGTACCCCCGCCCTTCCTCCGCAGGCCCCCTGCACCCTTCTAGGACGCCCCAGGGTGTCCTCACCCCCACGGAGGCCCCACTTGGGGGCCCCCCCATGGGCATTTTCCCCAGCAGCCCAAGGGCACCCTGTTTCCCAGGTCACCTCTTAGCTCACCCGGGACACCCTCAGGCACCCCTTACCCCCAAGGAGCGCCCCATTTTCCCCCGACCCTCACCTCCTTCTCCAAGCCCCCAGCAGCCACCTCATTCCCTGGGGCACCCTGTCCCCGCCAGACGCTTCGTGGACACCCACAGGCACCTCATTTTTCCCCTTCGCCCTCCTCTACACCACCCCAGGGGTACCCCAACCCAGCCAGGCGCCCCACCGTCCCCTCAGGGGTTACCGGGAGCGGGCGGGCAGCTCGGAGTTGAGGGCGCAGGCGGGAATGCCGAACTGCTCGAGGAAGAGCTTGAGGCGGTAGCAGCGGGCGAGGGTGCCCACGAAGAGCAGGGCCCGGCCCCGCAGCAGGCTCAGCTTCAGCAGCGCGTAGAGCAGCAGGAACTTGTCCTCCTCGGTGTCGCAGCGCACCACGAACTGCCGCAGCTGGGAGCTGCCGGGGAGCTGGGGCTCCGGCGGGCGCACCGTCACCTGCGCCCATCGCGGCAGGGTTGGGGTGGGGCACATGGGGCTGGGAGGGGGGGTTTGGCCCCTCCGCGCTGTCCCCCCCAGACCTGCGCCTGGGGGTGCCACGTTCCCACGTCCCAGCGTCCCGCCCCCACCTCTGCTCTAGCACCCCCAAAGCTCTCGCCAGGCCCCCCCGAAGCTCACCGGGTTGTGCAGCACCAGCTCCTTGAGGGCCTCCACGTCGGGGCTGAAGGTGGCCGACATGAGCATCGCCTGGTAGATCTTGGGGAGGTGGCTGGGGGGGGGCACGGGGGGGGTTCAGTGCCAGCCCCCCCTCCCCAACGGCTGGGGGTGTCAGGGCCCCCCCAAGCCCTCAGCACCAGACCTGGCAATGCCCAGGTCCCCCCCTCTTGAGCCCCACTGTGTCCCCCGGCTCTGCAAGTGCCCCCGCCATGTCATCCTGCTCCAACTGTAACCCCCCCAAACACCAGGTGGTGCCCCAAACCCCTGGCTGTGTCCCCCACATCCTCCAGCCCCAGCAGTGCCCCCCAAATCCCAGGCAGTGCCCCCCAACCTCTCAGTGTCCCCCCAAACCCTGCACTGTGCCTCCCACGCCCTCCAGCCCCAGAAAAGCCCCCCAATCCCTCACAGCACTGCCACCCCCAGCTGTGCCCCCCACATCCTCCAGCCCCAGCAGTGCCCCCCAAACCCCAGGCAGTGCCCCCAACCTCTCAGTGTCCCCCCAAACCCTGCACCGTGCCTCCCACGCTCTCCAGCCCCAGCAGTGCCCCCCAAGTCCCCATCCCCGCCCCCCCGGGGCATCCCTCACCACAGCAGGGACTTGATGTCCTCGCCGAAGCCGAAGGAGAGCAGCAGGTCGGCCTCATCCAGCACGAGCAGCTCCAGCGAGTGCCGCAGGCTCAGGCTGCGGGCGCCGAGATGCGCCAGCACCCGGCCCGGCGTGCCCACCACCACGTCCGGCTTCTCCATCAGCACCGGCCTGCCGACACACCGTGTCACCCACCTCTGCCGCCCGCCCCCACCTGCCGCAGGGGGACCCAGGCCTCCGGGGCGGGGAGGAAGGGGGCCGGCGAGCTTACCGTTGGGCGGCGAGGTCACTCTGGGCGCAGAGATCGGCCACCCGCACGTCGCGGGCGCAGAAAGCTGCCAGCTGCCGCAGGCTGCGCACCACCTGCTGCCCCAGCTCCTTGGAGGGCACCAGCACCAGCGCCCGCACCGCCTGCGCCACCGCCGAGGGTGCCTGCGCCCGCCCGCGCCGTCACTGCCGGGACACGGGGGAGCCGCGCCGGCACCCGACAGAGCCCCCACGGGGGCCGTGTGCCCCACGGCACCCACCCCTGCCTGCACATCCCACAGCACGCGACCGTCCCCGGATACCCCGCGGTGCCCCCACCCCACGCCCCACACACCCCAGAGCCCAGGCACCCCACAGCACCCACCCCGCCGCCCGCTCACCTCCTTGACGCGCAAGAGGTGCTGGAGCAGGGGCAGCCCATATGCCCCCGTCTTCCCGGAGCCGGTCCTGGCCCGGGCGAGAAGATCGCGGCCCTCCAACGCCAGGGGAATGGCGTCGGCCTGGATGGCGGTGGGGGCGGCCCAGCCCAGCTCTGCCACCGCCTGCGGGGAGCCGTCACCTCGGGGGTCCCAGCCGGCTGGACCCCCCAGCGCCCCCCACTCTGTCACAGGGCAGGGGACCCAGGCCTGCGAAGCACCCCTACCCCGAGGGACCTCAGTCCCTCAGGGCCGCCCCCTCCTCACCAATGGACCTCGGTGTCCCGATCCCCCACCCCCAAAGAGACCCCGGCGTCCCGTCCCCCCGCCAGGGACCCGTAAGTCCTGGCCCCTCACGCCCCCCCCCCCCAACCCCAAAGGGGACCCCTCTATCTCCCCCCAGGGACGCCCCCTCCCCACCGAGGGACCCCAGTGTCCCGATCCCCTCCCGACCTCCACCCCCAAAAGGACCCCAGTCCCCTCCGCGAGGGACACCGGAGCCCCAGCCCCCGCAAGCCGTCCGCCCCGCCGGGGAACCACGGCGCCCAGGCCCCTCCAGACCCGCCCCCGGGCCATAGCCCACCCCCAGCGCCCGCAGCCCACGGTGCCCCCCCCCCCCAGACCCCCGCCGCACCCGCAGCAGCCTCCCGTCCAGCCCCATGTGCTCAAAGCCCGGCGCCTCCATCGCCGCCGCCATGTTGTGTACCCCTCCCTTCCTCTCTTGCGCCTGCGCGCTCCTCCCCGCCCACAGACACTTCCACCGCCCGCCCAGAGCGGCCGCAAGGAGAGCGGAGTGTAGGGGCTGCCGCGGCGCCCCCTGGCGGCGGAGGACTGCGCAGCACGCCCGCTATCCGGTTTTTTGGGGGGAAACGCTTCCCGACCCCGCCAAATCTTTGGGGAGGAGTAGACACAGCGCGGGACAGGCAGCCGGACAGCTGAGCCCCCTGCCCACCCCTGTGCGGCGTCGCAGCACCCTAAAAAAGCACCCAAAATAAGCGAGCCCCCATCGGACCCAAAAAACCCCACTTTATTTTCCCCCAAACACACCACCTTGGGGCTGGCCCCCGCCCTCCCTCACGACAGGCAGGGGTCCACCCCACCCCGGCAGGCAGCAGGGGCTCCCAGGGGGGTGTGGGGGGCTACACCAGCTTCTTGGCCTCGAAGAAGCTCTTAAGGTGCCTCATCTGCCAGATGCCGGTGAGGATGAGGATGATGGTTTGGGCGATGGACCACCACAGCACCCGCTGGTTGGTGCTCTCACTCGTCATGCGAAAACGCTCCTCCCGGTACTATCAGGTGAAGAGAGATAAAATAAAGGGGTGAAGGGGGTCATGGTGGGTGGGGAAATGGGGGGGGAGGGTCACCCCCCAGGAGCCCCTTCCTCACCCGCTGGTAGTTTTGCTCCTTCTGGATCTGCTCGACCTGGTCGAGGAGCTGCCGGGCGCGGAGCTGGAGCTCCGTCAGCTTGTCCTTAGCGGCGATTTCGGGGTAGTTGTTGGGTGTTCACCACCTGGATGTCCAGGTGCACCCTCTGCAGGGCAAAAAGGGAGAGGGGGTACATGTCGGTGGGCCCCCCACTGACACCCCCTCGCCAGGGTTTGGGGGGTCCCCGGGTAGCGGGAAATTACCAGTTTGCCGCCCGCAAAGAGCGCCATGCGGGTGGAGTTGGAGTGGAGGCAGATCTGGTGCTCGCCCGGCGTGTGGGGAGGTGAAGGTGAAGCGCCCCTCGGAGCCGTACTGCCGCGACAGCACCACCTGCGCCACAACACGGCCGCTGTCACCCAGCGCCTGCCCGTGGTGGGGTGGGGGTGCACCGGGGTGGCCCCCGTACGTCCCATGGACCCCCCCGCCCTGCCAAGACTCCCTGCGCACCCCAGCGACCCCCGACCCTTGCTGGGGGATACTCTGCGCACCCCAAGGACCCAGCACCCCAGGTGGTGGGTGCTCCCTGCACCCCAAGGGACTCCTTGCTGGGGGGCACCCCATGTGCCCCAGGGACCCCATGCCCCGCATAGTGGGTACCCCATGCACTCTGGGGTCCCCTGCCCTAGCTGGGGAGCACCCCAAGAGCCCCCGGGCCGGTGGGGTGCCCCAAGACCCCCAGGGCTTCTTCCCTGTACCAACGGGTTCCCCAAGCCTGCCCAGGACCCCATCCCCTGTATTGGAGGGTGCCCCAAGCTCCCTGGGACCCTTCCCCGTACCAATGGGTGCCCCGAGACTGTCCAGGACCCCATCCCCTGTGCCGGTGGGTGCCCCGAGCCCCCCGGGGTGCTCACCTTGCCGTCGGGGTCCCTTCACCTCCACGTGCATGCCCAGCCCAGGGGTGGCGGGCAGGAATGACTCCGACTGTTTGTCCCACAGCTGCGTCCGGTAGTTCCCTGGGAGGGCGGCAGGTCCAGCAGCCCCGGCCAGGCCCGGCCCGGCCCTCCCGCCGCCCCCCGGCCCGGTGCTTCCCCCCTCCCGCCCCTCCGGCGCCCCGTACCGATAACCATGGTCTCGTCCGGGATTTCCTCGATGAAGCAGCGCTTCTCGGTCTCGCCGATGTGGAAGTAGAGGCCGTGGCGCCCCAGGCCGCCAACACCAGGGCGGCAACGGCCGCCCGCAGCGCCCCGCCGCCCGCCATGGCCCACGTCCCCCCGGCCCGCCCGCGGGGGCGGCAACGCGCATGCGCAGCCTCCTGCCCCGCGCACACTGCGCATGCGCCGCTGCCCGCCTCACCCCACACTGCGCATGCGCTGTCCGCCGCCCGATCACACCACGCATGCGCTGTCCGCCGCCGGCCACTCACTGGTCCCCACGATACAGCTACGGGTGCCCGCTGGGTTCACGGCGGGGGGCGCCTCTCACTGCGCATGCGCTCTGCCCTCTGTCTCACGCGCATGCGCAGCCCTCCCCGCCCGGTGGCGCAGCAGGGAGGGAACCGCCCCCCCAACTCTGAGATTCACGGTTCGAGTCCCGGCGACGCCAGCTCCGAGGGGGGCCCCGTGACCACCCCGCTGTGTCCCAGTGTGTCTTCCCCGGGCGATCGGCCCCGGTTGCCACCCCCCCGGCCCTGCCGAGCCCTCCGGCGGGCGGAGCCAACCCTTCACACCCTGCCAGCCGTGTGGCAACACCACCGCCAACCTCCTTCCTTCCTTCCTTCCTCCCAGCCGCTGCCCGGGGCTTGGCCGGGGTTGGGGGGGGTCCCATGGGCGAGCAGGTGACCGGGGACCCCCCGGGGAAAGGCCCTGGTGAGACGGGAGGGAAAGCGGAACCGCGGGGCTGATTGCACCACCGGCAGCCCCCCCGCCTCCGCAGGCTGGAAATTTCGGGAGGGGTTATAAAAG
>NW_027441214.1:0-223531 GCF_949628215.1 Phalacrocorax aristotelis | reverse complement strand
CACCTGTTCCTGTTGTTCAGTTTCTTCTTTTTTGGCTTTGTGTGATTCTCTCTGTGATTCTGTTTTTCTCTGCCTCGCTTTTCCCAGCTCCCCGTCCCTCACTTGGAATGCCCGTTGTCCTTCACCAGCTCACTCTCCCTTGGTTGCCATCCCCGTTTCTGAATTCCTCCTGCTTTGCCACGTAGCCCGTGACTTTTTTCTTAATCTCTCTCTGTCTGCCTCAACGCTCCCCCCGCGCTTTTTCATTCGTCTGCTCTGCTCTGCACCCTGCTACTGTTCTTGCCTTTCTGAGTTCTTCTCCGTCGAGCTCCCTTTCCCTATTTGTGGATTCCTGTTCTTCCTGCAGCCACCGCTGTTCCCTGTGACCTCAGTCTCTCTCTGTCCAGCTCCCTGTCCCTAGGTTTTAATCCCTGCCTCTGCCCGCTGTAGCCCGTCTAGGTTTTTCTCTCGGCCTCTCTCTCTGTCCGGCTCCCTCTCTCTGTGTTCTAATTCCACGTTCTCTGTCACGTAGACCCGTGCTATTTGTTTGTCCTCATCTCTCTCTGTCCAGCTCCTTGCTGCGATGTTTTATTTCTTCCCTCTCTGTCTGTCTTTGTAGCCCGTTGCCGTTGTTGGTTTTTTTTTTTTTTTTCCCACTTGTTTCTTCATGTGTCTCTGTCTGCCTCCCAGTGCCTGATCTTTAATTCCTCCTTCCCTGTAGGCCGCTGTTCCTTTTTTCCATTCTACATTGTGTTCTCTTTGGTCTGCTGTTCTTATTCATCGATTCCCTCCTCGCTGCCCTGTGGCTTGTCCCCATTTATTGTTGCCTCTCTCTCCCTCTCTCTGGCTTCTTGCCCCTGTTTTTAAAATTCCTCCCTCTCTTCTCTCTTCCCTGTTGGCCGTGTGATCTTCAGCCTTTCTCCACCTCTTTCTGCCCAGCTCTCTGCATCTATTCATTAATTCTTCCCTCTCTGCCCTGTAGCCTGTAGCTTCTGTCCTTTCTCCATCTTGCTGTCTCTGGCTTCCCCGTGACCCTCTTTTAGAATTGTTTCTCTCTTCTCTCTGTACGCATTGCGATTCCTTTTGCTCTCCATCTCCCTTTGTTTTGGTGTTTTTTTTGTTGTTTTTCTGGCTCCCTGTCCCTAATTGTTAATTCTCTGCCTTCTCATGCTCTGTACCACGTAGCCCCATGGTTTGTTTTGTGGTGTTCCCTCCCCGGCCCCTTCCCTCCGTCGTTGGCCGTCTCGGCTCCCTGTCCCCGTGGCTTCATTCTTCCCTTTCTGCCCTGTTCTTGTCGCTTATCTTGTCTGTCTCCATCTCGCTCGGTCCAGCTTCCTGCCCCTGTTCTTCTTTCCTCCCTCGCTGTCGTGCTGCCTGCCCCAGGTTCTTTGTGCGTCTCCAGCCTGCTCCTCATCCTTCTTTGTTGGTCTGTGTCCTGCTCTTCCCCTCTCTCTGCTGCTTTTATCTCCACCTCCGTCAGGCTCCCTGTCCTCCTCTGGCCGTCCTGTTCCCTGCCTCGTGCCTTCTCACTACACGCACACACGCCCCCCCCGCCCCCGTCCAGCCGGATGCTGCTCTTCTCTCCTCCTACTGTCCTGTGCCCTGCTCCTCACCTTTGGTGGCCTCCCCCTCTGCCCAGCAGCCCGTCGCTCCAGGAGCCAGGCGACGGACGGTCCGTTCCCTGCCAAACCGGGACAAGCGCGTGCCGTGGCTTAGCCTCAGCTGGCAACTCTGCACCAGGGAGCTGCTTGCTCGCTCCACCCTCAGTGGGCTGGGGGAGAGAGCTGGAAGGGTAAAAGTGAGAAAAATCATGGGTTGAGATCAAGACGGTTTAATAGGTAAAGCAAAAGCTGTGCGTGGAAGCAAAGCAAGGAATTAATTCGCTCCTCCTTTTCGGCGGGCAGGTGTTGAGCTGTTTCTGGGAAAGCAGGGCTCTGTCATGTGTAACGGTTAGTTAGGAAGAGAAATGCCGTAGCCCCCAAGGACTCCCCCTTCTTCCCACAGTTGGAACCCGCAGTTCGGTACGGGCGTGTAGTGCACGAGCGAGCTAGGCTACGTGCCTAGGAAGCCTCATCTCGTAAGAGCTGTAAGACACCCCCGTGTTCTCTTCAGGTGGAGGTCGGCCTAGAGTCTGGAGCTGCAGAAGAGGCAGGGAGGAGAGGAGGGGAAAGAAGCATGTGAACGGCTAAATTGTGCCAGCAGCGCTGAGAGCGAGAGTCGCGGTGAGTCCTGGGCCAGTGGGGCCCCGTTGCCTCTCTTGTACGTCCTGGGCCCTCCCTGTCTCTCCCCCGGCCCCCTCTCTTTCCTTACCTGCTGCAAAATTATTTTTTTTTTGCGCCCCCCCCGCACCTTCTTTCTCCGTCTCGCTCTGAGTGGCTCCCTGCCTCCCCGTCTTTTCAGTCCTCCCTCTCTCTGTCCTGTAGCCTGTGGCTACTTGTTCTTTCTCCGCCTCTCTCTGCCTGGCTCTGGCTCCGTTTTTATTTTTTTACTCCTCCTGCTCTGTCCTGTAGCCTGTCGGTATTTTTGTCTTTCTCTGGCTCTCTCGGTCTGACTCCCTGTGTTACCGAAAAACGCGGTAAAATCGGAAACAACTCCTCAAGACCAATTTAGTATTAAAGAGCAGGCATTCTTTATTCACGGCGCCGGATGCACGGGGGATCGCTCCTCCTGGCGTGCGTACCTCACGCACCTTTCCCGTTCAATTTGTAGATCAAAATTTTACGTATTCATACGTATTCATTATTGTCCTGTCTGCTGATCGGTACAAACTTGCTCGTTCCGTATGTAAATCGCTGCGCAGGCTCGGTGGTGGTCCGTGAGTCGGTGGTCGCGATCTCCCCCTGCCAGAATTGCCTTTTACCTTCTTGGCTGTTAATCTTGGCAGTCTTGGCTAGTTCTCTCAGTCCGCTCCACGAAACCGCGTTTTGTCGTCCTTTTCTGACAGAAGCACGTTGTCTGTTGTTCTGCTGACGTTAACGATCGCCTAGGGACTAAAATGCAGATCGACAGGTGCGCTGATTCGTACGCTCCATGTTCCCGTAATGGAACACCGTCTCTGGTTGGCTGATTTCATCGCTTTGGTTACACCTGTTCCTGTTGTTCAGTTTCTTCTTTTTTGGCTTTGTGTGATTCTCTCTGTGATTCTGTTTTTCTCTGCCTCGCTTTTCCCAGCTCCCCGTCCCTCACTTGGAATGCCCGTTGTCCTTCACCAGCTCACTCTCCCTTGGTTGCCATCCCCGTTTCTGAATTCTTCCTGCTTTGCCACGTAGCCCGTGACTTTTTTCTTAATCTCTCTCTGTCTGCCTCAACGCTCCCCCCGCGCTTTTTCATTCGTCTGCTCTGCTCTGCACCCTGCTACTGTTCTTGCCTTTCTGAGTTCTTCTCTGTCGAGCTCCCTTTCCCTATTTGTGGATTCCTGTTCTTCCTGCAGCCACCGCTGTTCCCTGTGACCTCCGTCTCTCTCTGTCCAGCTCCCTGTCCCTAGGTTTTAATCCCTGCCTCTGCCCGCTGTAGCCCGTCTAGGTTTTTCTCTCGGCCTCTCTCTCTGTCCGGCTCCCTCTCTCTGTGTTCTAATTCCACGTTCTCTGTCACGTAGACCCGTGCTATTTGTTTGTCCTCATCTCTCTCTGTCCAGCTCCTTGCTGCGACGTTTTATTTCTTCCCTCTCTGTCTGTCTTTGTAGCCCGTTGCCGTTGTTGTTTTTTTTTTTTTTTTTCCCACTTGTTTCTTCATGTGTCTCTGTCTGCCTCCCAGTGCCTGATCTTTAATTCCTCCTTCCCTGTAGGCCGCTGTTCCTTTTTTCCATTCTACATTGTGTTCTCTTTGGTCTGCTGTTCTTATTCATCGATTCCCTCCTCGCTGCCCTGTGGCTTGTCCCCATTTATTGTTGCCTCTCTCTCCCTCTCTCTGGCTTCTTGCCCCTGTTTTTAAAATTCCTCCCTCTCTTCTCTCTTCCCTGTTGGCCGTGTGATCTTCAGCCTTTCTCCACCTCTTTCTGCCCAGCTCTCTGCATCTATTCATTAATTCTTCCCTCTCTGCCCTGTAGCCTGTAGCTTCTGTCCTTTCTCCATCTTGCTGTCTCTGGCTTCCCCGTGACCCTCTTTTAGAATTGTTTCTCTCTTCTCTCTGTACGCATTGCGATTCCTTTTGCTCTCCATCTCCCTTTGTTTTGGTGTTTTTTTTGTTGTTTTTCTGGCTCCCTGTCCCTAATTGTTAATTCTCTGCCTTCTCATGCTCTGTACCACGTAGCCCCATGGTTTGTTTTGTGGTGTTCCCTCCCCGGCCCCTTCCCTCCGTCGCTGGCCGTCTCGGCTCCCTGTCCCCGTGGCTTCATTCTTCCCTTTCTGCCCTGTTCTTGTCGCTTATCTTGTCTGTCTCCATCTCGCTCGGTCCAGCTTCCTGCCCCTGTTCTTCTTTCCTCCCTCGCTGTCGTGCTGCCTGCCCCAGGTTCTTTGTGCGTCTCCAGCCTGCTCCTCATCCTTCTTTGTTGGTCTGTGTCCTGCTCTTCCCCTCTCTCTGCTGCTTTTATCTCCACCTCCGTCAGGCTCCCTGTCCTCCTCTGGCCGTCCTGTTCCCTGCCTCGTGCCTTCTCACTACACGCACACACGCCCCCCCCGCCCCCGTCCAGCCGGATGCTGCTCTTCTCTCCTCCTACTGTCCTGTGCCCTGCTCCTCACCTTTGGTGGCCTCCCCCTCTGCCCAGCAGCCCGTCGCTCCAGGAGCCAGGCGACGGACGGTCCGTTCCCTGCCAAACCGGGACAAGCGCGTGCCGTGGCTTAGCCTCAGCTGGCAACTCTGCACCAGGGAGCTGCTTGCTCGCTCCACCCTCAGTGGGCTGGGGGAGAGAGCTGGAAGGGTAAAAGTGAGAAAAATCATGGGTTGAGATCAAGACGGTTTAATAGGTAAAGCAAAAGCTGTGCGTGGAAGCAAAGCAAGGAATTAATTCGCTCCTCCTTTTCGGCGGGCAGGTGTTGAGCTGTTTCTGGGAAAGCAGGGCTCTGTCATGTGTAACGGTTAGTTAGGAAGAGAAATGCCGTAGCCCCCAAGGACTCCCCCTTCTTCCCACAGTTGGAACCCGCAGTTCGGTACGGGCGTGTAGTGCACGAGCGAGCTAGGCTACGTGCCTAGGAAGCCTCATCTCGTAAGAGCTGTAAGACACCCCCGTGTTCTCTTCAGGTGGAGGTCGGCCTAGAGTCTGGAGCTGCAGAAGAGGCAGGGAGGAGAGGAGGGGAAAGAAGCATGTGAACGGCTAAATTGTGCCAGCAGCGCTGAGAGCGAGAGTCGCGGTGAGTCCTGGGCCAGTGGGGCCCCGTTGCCTCTCTTGTACGTCCTGGGCCCTCCCTGTCTCTCCCCCGGCCCCCTCTCTTTCCTTACCTGCTGCAAAATTATTTTTTTTTTGCGCCCCCCCCGCACCTTCTTTCTCCGTCTCGCTCTGAGTGGCTCCCTGCCTCCCCGTCTTTTCAGTCCTCCCTCTCTCTGTCCTGTAGCCTGTGGCTACTTGTTCTTTCTCCGCCTCTCTCTGCCTGGCTCTGGCTCCGTTTTTATTTTTTTACTCCTCCTGCTCTGTCCTGTAGCCTGTCGGTATTTTTGTCTTTCTCTGGCTCTCTCGGTCTGACTCCCTGTGTTACCGAAAAACGCGGTAAAATCGGAAACAACTCCTCAAGACCAATTTAGTATTAAAGAGCAGGCATTCTTTATTCACGGCGCCGGATGCACGGGGGATCGCTCCTCCTGGCGTGCGTACCTCACGCACCTTTCCCGTTCAATTTGTAGATCAAAATTTTACGTATTCATACGTATTCATTATTGTCCTGTCTGCTGATCGGTACAAACTTGCTCGTTCCGTATGTAAATCGCTGCGCAGGCTCGGTGGTGGTCCGTGAGTCGGTGGTCGCGATCTCCCCCTGCCAGAATTGCCTTTTACCTTCTTGGCTGTTAATCTTGGCAGTCTTGGCTAGTTCTCTCAGTCCGCTCCACGAAACCGCGTTTTGTCGTCCTTTTCTGACAGAAGCACGTTGTCTGTTGTTCTGCTGACGTTAACGATCGCCTAGGGACTAAAATGCAGATCAACAGGTGCGCTGATTCGTACGCTCCATGTTCCCGTAATGGAACACCGTCTCTGGTTGGCTGATTTCATCGCTTTGGTTACACCTGTTCCTGTTGTTCAGTTTCTTCTTTTTTGGCTTTGTGTGATTCTCTCTGTGATTCTGTTTTTCTCTGCCTCGCTTTTCCCAGCTCCCCGTCCCTCACTTGGAATGCCCGTTGTCCTTCACCAGCTCACTCTCCCTTGGTTGCCATCCCCGTTTCTGAATTCTTCCTGCTTTGCCACGTAGCCCGTGACTTTTTTCTTAATCTCTCTCTGTCTGCCTCAACGCTCCCCCCGCGCTTTTTCATTCGTCTGCTCTGCTCTGCACCCTGCTACTGTTCTTGCCTTTCTGAGTTCTTCTCTGTCGAGCTCCCTTTCCCTATTTGTGGATTCCTGTTCTTCCTGCAGCCACCGCTGTTCCCTGTGACCTCCGTCTCTCTCTGTCCAGCTCCCTGTCCCTAGGTTTTAATCCCTGCCTCTGCCCGCTGTAGCCCGTCTAGGTTTTTCTCTCGGCCTCTCTCTCTGTCCGGCTCCCTCTCTCTGTGTTCTAATTCCACGTTCTCTGTCACGTAGACCCGTGCTATTTGTTTGTCCTCATCTCTCTCTGTCCAGCTCCTTGCTGCGACGTTTTATTTCTTCCCTCTCTGTCTGTCTTTGTAGCCCGTTGCCGTTGTTGTTTTTTTTTTTTTTTTTCCCACTTGTTTCTTCATGTGTCTCTGTCTGCCTCCCAGTGCCTGATCTTTAATTCCTCCTTCCCTGTAGGCCGCTGTTCCTTTTTTCCATTCTACATTGTGTTCTCTTTGGTCTGCTGTTCTTATTCATCGATTCCCTCCTCGCTGCCCTGTGGCTTGTCCCCATTTATTGTTGCCTCTCTCTCCCTCTCTCTGGCTTCTTGCCCCTGTTTTTAAAATTCCTCCCTCTCTTCTCTCTTCCCTGTTGGCCGTGTGATCTTCAGCCTTTCTCCACCTCTTTCTGCCCAGCTCTCTGCATCTATTCATTAATTCTTCCCTCTCTGCCCTGTAGCCTGTAGCTTCTGTCCTTTCTCCATCTTGCTGTCTCTGGCTTCCCCGTGACCCTCTTTTAGAATTGTTTCTCTCTTCTCTCTGTACGCATTGCGATTCCTTTTGCTCTCCATCTCCCTTTGTTTTGGTGTTTTTTTTGTTGTTTTTCTGGCTCCCTGTCCCTAATTGTTAATTCTCTGCCTTCTCATGCTCTGTACCACGTAGCCCCATGGTTTGTTTTGTGGTGTTCCCTCCCCGGCCCCTTCCCTCCGTCGCTGGCCGTCTCGGCTCCCTGTCCCCGTGGCTTCATTCTTCCCTTTCTGCCCTGTTCTTGTCGCTTATCTTGTCTGTCTCCATCTCGCTCGGTCCAGCTTCCTGCCCCTGTTCTTCTTTCCTCCCTCGCTGTCGTGCTGCCTGCCCCAGGTTCTTTGTGCGTCTCCAGCCTGCTCCTCATCCTTCTTTGTTGGTCTGTGTCCTGCTCTTCCCCTCTCTCTGCTGCTTTTATCTCCACCTCCGTCAGGCTCCCTGTCCTCCTCTGGCCGTCCTGTTCCCTGCCTCGTGCCTTCTCACTACACGCACACACGCCCCCCCCGCCCCCGTCCAGCCGGATGCTGCTCTTCTCTCCTCCTACTGTCCTGTGCCCTGCTCCTCACCTTTGGTGGCCTCCCCCTCTGCCCAGCAGCCCGTCGCTCCAGGAGCCAGGCGACGGACGGTCCGTTCCCTGCCAAACCGGGACAAGCGCGTGCCGTGGCTTAGCCTCAGCTGGCAACTCTGCACCAGGGAGCTGCTTGCTCGCTCCACCCTCAGTGGGCTGGGGGAGAGAGCTGGAAGGGTAAAAGTGAGAAAAATCATGGGTTGAGATCAAGACGGTTTAATAGGTAAAGCAAAAGCTGTGCGTGGAAGCAAAGCAAGGAATTAATTCGCTCCTCCTTTTCGGCGGGCAGGTGTTGAGCTGTTTCTGGGAAAGCAGGGCTCTGTCATGTGTAACGGTTAGTTAGGAAGAGAAATGCCGTAGCCCCCAAGGACTCCCCCTTCTTCCCACAGTTGGAACCCGCAGTTCGGTACGGGCGTGTAGTGCACGAGCGAGCTAGGCTACGTGCCTAGGAAGCCTCATCTCGTAAGAGCTGTAAGACACCCCCGTGTTCTCTTCAGGTGGAGGTCGGCCTAGAGTCTGGAGCTGCAGAAGAGGCAGGGAGGAGAGGAGGGGAAAGAAGCATGTGAACGGCTAAATTGTGCCAGCAGCGCTGAGAGCGAGAGTCGCGGTGAGTCCTGGGCCAGTGGGGCCCCGTTGCCTCTCTTGTACGTCCTGGGCCCTCCCTGTCTCTCCCCCGGCCCCCTCTCTTTCCTTACCTGCTGCAAAATTATTTTTTTTTTGCGCCCCCCCCCGCACCTTCTTTCTCCGTCTCGCTCTGAGTGGCTCCCTGCCTCCCCGTCTTTTCAGTCCTCCCTCTCTCTGTCCTGTAGCCTGTGGCTACTTGTTCTTTCTCCGCCTCTCTCTGCCTGGCTCTGGCTCCGTTTTTATTTTTTTACTCCTCCTGCTCTGTCCTGTAGCCTGTCGGTATTTTTGTCTTTCTCTGGCTCTCTCGGTCTGACTCCCTGTGTTACCGAAAAACGCGGTAAAATCGGAAACAACTCCTCAAGACCAATTTAGTATTAAAGAGCAGGCATTCTTTATTCACGGCGCCGGATGCACGGGGGATCGCTCCTCCTGGCGTGCGTACCTCACGCACCTTTCCCGTTCAATTTGTAGATCAAAATTTTACGTATTCATACGTATTCATTATTGTCCTGTCTGCTGATCGGTACAAACTTGCTCGTTCCGTATGTAAATCGCTGCGCAGGCTCGGTGGTGGTCCGTGAGTCGGTGGTCGCGATCTCCCCCTGCCAGAATTGCCTTTTACCTTCTTGGCTGTTAATCTTGGCAGTCTTGGCTAGTTCTCTCAGTCCGCTCCACGAAACCGCGTTTTGTCGTCCTTTTCTGACAGAAGCACGTTGTCTGTTGTTCTGCTGACGTTAACGATCGCCTAGGGACTAAAATGCAGATCAACAGGTGCGCTGATTCGTACGCTCCATGTTCCCGTAATGGAACACCGTCTCTGGTTGGCTGATTTCATCGCTTTGGTTACACCTGTTCCTGTTGTTCAGTTTCTTCTTTTTTGGCTTTGTGTGATTCTCTCTGTGATTCTGTTTTTCTCTGCCTCGCTTTTCCCAGCTCCCCGTCCCTCACTTGGAATGCCCGTTGTCCTTCACCAGCTCACTCTCCCTTGGTTGCCATCCCCGTTTCTGAATTCCTCCTGCTTTGCCACGTAGCCCGTGACTTTTTTCTTAATCTCTCTCTGTCTGCCTCAACGCTCCCCCCGCGCTTTTTCATTCGTCTGCTCTGCTCTGCACCCTGCTACTGTTCTTGCCTTTCTGAGTTCTTCTCTGTCGAGCTCCCTTTCCCTATTTGTGGATTCCTGTTCTTCCTGCAGCCACCGCTGTTCCCTGTGACCTCCGTCTCTCTCTGTCCAGCTCCCTGTCCCTAGGTTTTAATCCCTGCCTCTGCCCGCTGTAGCCCGTCTAGGTTTTTCTCTCGGCCTCTCTCTCTGTCCGGCTCCCTCTCTCTGTGTTCTAATTCCACGTTCTCTGTCACGTAGACCCGTGCTATTTGTTTGTCCTCATCTCTCTCTGTCCAGCTCCTTGCTGCGACGTTTTATTTCTTCCCTCTCTGTCTGTCTTTGTAGCCCGTTGCCGTTGTTGGTTTTTTTTTTTTTCCCCACTTGTTTCTTCATGTGTCTCTGTCTGCCTCCCAGTGCCTGATCTTTAATTCCTCCTTCCCTGTAGGCCGCTGTTCCTTTTTTCCATTCTACATTGTGTTCTCTTTGGTCTGCTGTTCTTATTCATCGATTCCCTCCTTGCTGCCCTGTGGCTTGTCCCCATTTATTGTTGCCTCTCTCTCCCTCTCTCTGGCTTCTTGCCCCTGTTTTTAAAATTCCTCCCTCTCTTCTCTCTTCCCTGTTGGCCGTGTGATCTTCAGCCTTTCTCCACCTCTTTCTGCCCAGCTCTCTGCATCTATTCATTAATTCTTCCCTCTCTGCCCTGTAGCCTGTAGCTTCTGTCCTTTCTCCATCTTGCTGTCTCTGGCTTCCCCGTGACCCTCTTTTAGAATTGTTTCTCTCTTCTCTCTGTACGCATTGCGATTCCTTTTGCTCTCCATCTCCCTTTGTTTTGGTGTTTTTTTTGTTGTTTTTCTGGCTCCCTGTCCCTAATTGTTAATTCTCTGCCTTCTCATGCTCTGTACCACGTAGCCCCATGGTTTGTTTTGTGGTGTTCCCTCCCCGGCCCCTTCCCTCCGTCGCTGGCCGTCTCGGCTCCCTGTCCCCGTGGCTTCATTCTTCCCTTTCTGCCCTGTTCTTGTCGCTTATCTTGTCTGTCTCCATCTCGCTCGGTCCAGCTTCCTGCCCCTGTTCTTCTTTCCTCCCTCGCTGTCGTGCTGCCTGCCCCAGGTTCTTTGTGCGTCTCCAGCCTGCTCCTCATCCTTCTTTGTTGGTCTGTGTCCTGCTCTTCCCCTCTCTCTGCTGCTTTTATCTCCACCTCCGTCAGGCTCCCTGTCCTCCTCTGGCCGTCCTGTTCCCTGCCTCGTGCCTTCTCACTACACGCACACACGCCCCCCCCGCCCCCGTCCAGCCGGATGCTGCTCTTCTCTCCTCCTACTGTCCTGTGCCCTGCTCCTCACCTTTGGTGGCCTCCCCCTCTGCCCAGCAGCCCGTCGCTCCAGGAGCCAGGCGACGGACGGTCCGTTCCCTGCCAAACCGGGACAAGCGCGTGCCGTGGCTTAGCCTCAGCTGGCAACTCTGCACCAGGGAGCTGCTTGCTCGCTCCACCCTCAGTGGGCTGGGGGAGAGAGCTGGAAGGGTAAAAGTGAGAAAAATCATGGGTTGAGATCAAGACGGTTTAATAGGTAAAGCAAAAGCTGTGCGTGGAAGCAAAGCAAGGAATTAATTCGCTCCTCCTTTTCGGCGGGCAGGTGTTGAGCTGTTTCTGGGAAAGCAGGGCTCTGTCATGTGTAACGGTTAGTTAGGAAGAGAAATGCCGTAGCCCCCAAGGACTCCCCCTTCTTCCCACAGTTGGAACCCGCAGTTCGGTACGGGCGTGTAGTGCACGAGCGAGCTAGGCTACGTGCCTAGGAAGCCTCATCTCGTAAGAGCTGTAAGACACCCCCGTGTTCTCTTCAGGTGGAGGTCGGCCTAGAGTCTGGAGCTGCAGAAGAGGCAGGGAGGAGAGGAGGGGAAAGAAGCATGTGAACGGCTAAATTGTGCCAGCAGCGCTGAGAGCGAGAGTCGCGGTGAGTCCTGGGCCAGTGGGGCCCCGTTGCCTCTCTTGTACGTCCTGGGCCCTCCCTGTCTCTCCCCCGGCCCCCTCTCTTTCCTTACCTGCTGCAAAATTATTTTTTTTTTGCGCCCCCCCCGCACCTTCTTTCTCCGTCTCGCTCTGAGTGGCTCCCTGCCTCCCCGTCTTTTCAGTCCTCCCTCTCTCTGTCCTGTAGCCTGTGGCTACTTGTTCTTTCTCCGCCTCTCTCTGCCTGGCTCTGGCTCCGTTTTTATTTTTTTACTCCTCCTGCTCTGTCCTGTAGCCTGTCGGTATTTTTGTCTTTCTCTGGCTCTCTCGGTCTGACTCCCTGTGTTACCGAAAAACGCGGTAAAATCGGAAACAACTCCTCAAGACCAATTTAGTATTAAAGAGCAGGCATTCTTCATTCACGGCGCCGGATGCACGGGGGATCGCTCCTCCTGGCGTGCGTACCTCACGCACCTTTCCCGTTCAATTTGTAGATCAAAATTTTACGTATTCATACGTATTCATTATTGTCCTGTCTGCTGATCGGTACAAACTTGCTCGTTCCGTATGTAAATCGCTGCGCAGGCTCGGTGGTGGTCCGTGAGTCGGTGGTCGCGATCTCCCCCTGCCAGAATTGCCTTTTACCTTCTTGGCTGTTAATCTTGGCAGTCTTGGCTAGTTCTCTCAGTCCGCTCCACGAAACCGCGTTTTGTCGTCCTTTTCTGACAGAAGCACGTTGTCTGTTGTTCTGCTGATGTTAACGATCGCCTAGGGACTAAAATGCAGATCAACAGGTGCGCTGATTCGTACGCTCCATGTTCCTGTAATGGAACACCGTCTCTGGTTGGCTGATTTCATCGCTTTGGTTACACCTGTTCCTGTTGTTCAGTTTCTTCTTTTTTGGCTTTGTGTGATTCTCTCTGTGATTCTGTTTTTCTCTGCCTCGCTTTTCCCAGCTCCCCGTCCCTCACTTGGAATGCCCGTTGTCCTTCACCAGCTCACTCTCCCTTGGTTGCCATCCCCGTTTCTGAATTCCTCCTGCTTTGCCACGTAGCCCGTGACTTTTTTCTTAATCTCTCTCTGTCTGCCTCAACGCTCCCCCCGCGCTTTTTCATTCGTCTGCTCTGCTCTGCACCCTGCTACTGTTCTTGCCTTTCTGAGTTCTTCTCTGTCGAGCTCCCTTTCCCTATTTGTGGATTCCTGTTCTTCCTGCAGCCACCGCTGTTCCCTGTGACCTCCGTCTCTCTCTGTCCAGCTCCCTGTCCCTAGGTTTTAATCCCTGCCTCTGCCCGCTGTAGCCCGTCTAGGTTTTTCTCTCGGCCTCTCTCTCTGTCCGGCTCCCTCTCTCTGTGTTCTAATTCCACGTTCTCTGTCACGTAGACCCGTGCTATTTGTTTGTCCTCATCTCTCTCTGTCCAGCTCCTTGCTGCGACGTTTTATTTCTTCCCTCTCTGTCTGTCTTTGTAGCCCGTTGCCGTTGTTGGTTTTTTTTTTTTTCCCCACTTGTTTCTTCATGTGTCTCTGTCTGCCTCCCAGTGCCTGATCTTTAATTCCTCCTTCCCTGTAGGCCGCTGTTCCTTTTTTCCATTCTACATTGTGTTCTCTTTGGTCTGCTGTTCTTATTCATCGATTCCCTCCTTGCTGCCCTGTGGCTTGTCCCCATTTATTGTTGCCTCTCTCTCCCTCTCTCTGGCTTCTTGCCCCTGTTTTTAAAATTCCTCCCTCTCTTCTCTCTTCCCTGTTGGCCGTGTGATCTTCAGCCTTTCTCCACCTCTTTCTGCCCAGCTCTCTGCATCTATTCATTAATTCTTCCCTCTCTGCCCTGTAGCCTGTAGCTTCTGTCCTTTCTCCATCTTGCTGTCTCTGGCTTCCCCGTGACCCTCTTTTAGAATTGTTTCTCTCTTCTCTCTGTACGCATTGCGATTCCTTTTGCTCTCCATCTCCCTTTGTTTTGGTGTTTTTTTTGTTGTTTTTCTGGCTCCCTGTCCCTAATTGTTAATTCTCTGCCTTCTCATGCTCTGTACCACGTAGCCCCATGGTTTGTTTTGTGGTGTTCCCTCCCCGGCCCCTTCCCTCCGTCGCTGGCCGTCTCGGCTCCCTGTCCCCGTGGCTTCATTCTTCCCTTTCTGCCCTGTTCTTGTCGCTTATCTTGTCTGTCTCCATCTCGCTCGGTCCAGCTTCCTGCCCCTGTTCTTCTTTCCTCCCTCGCTGTCGTGCTGCCTGCCCCAGGTTCTTTGTGCGTCTCCAGCCTGCTCCTCATCCTTCTTTGTTGGTCTGTGTCCTGCTCTTCCCCTCTCTCTGCTGCTTTTATCTCCACCTCCGTCAGGCTCCCTGTCCTCCTCTGGCCGTCCTGTTCCCTGCCTCGTGCCTTCTCACTACACGCACACACGCCCCCCCCGCCCCCGTCCAGCCGGATGCTGCTCTTCTCTCCTCCTACTGTCCTGTGCCCTGCTCCTCACCTTTGGTGGCCTCCCCCTCTGCCCAGCAGCCCGTCGCTCCAGGAGCCAGGCGACGGACGGTCCGTTCCCTGCCAAACCGGGACAAGCGCGTGCCGTGGCTTAGCCTCAGCTGGCAACTCTGCACCAGGGAGCTGCTTGCTCGCTCCACCCTCAGTGGGCTGGGGGAGAGAGCTGGAAGGGTAAAAGTGAGAAAAATCATGGGTTGAGATCAAGACGGTTTAATAGGTAAAGCAAAAGCTGTGCGTGGAAGCAAAGCAAGGAATTAATTCGCTCCTCCTTTTCGGCGGGCAGGTGTTGAGCTGTTTCTGGGAAAGCAGGGCTCTGTCATGTGTAACGGTTAGTTAGGAAGAGAAATGCCGTAGCCCCCAAGGACTCCCCCTTCTTCCCACAGTTGGAACCCGCAGTTCGGTACGGGCGTGTAGTGCACGAGCGAGCTAGGCTACGTGCCTAGGAAGCCTCATCTCGTAAGAGCTGTAAGACACCCCCGTGTTCTCTTCAGGTGGAGGTCGGCCTAGAGTCTGGAGCTGCAGAAGAGGCAGGGAGGAGAGGAGGGGAAAGAAGCATGTGAACGGCTAAATTGTGCCAGCAGCGCTGAGAGCGAGAGTCGCGGTGAGTCCTGGGCCAGTGGGGCCCCGTTGCCTCTCTTGTACGTCCTGGGCCCTCCCTGTCTCTCCCCCGGCCCCCTCTCTTTCCTTACCTGCTGCAAAATTATTTTTTTTTTGCGCCCCCCCCGCACCTTCTTTCTCCGTCTCGCTCTGAGTGGCTCCCTGCCTCCCCGTCTTTTCAGTCCTCCCTCTCTCTGTCCTGTAGCCTGTGGCTACTTGTTCTTTCTCCGCCTCTCTCTGCCTGGCTCTGGCTCCGTTTTTATTTTTTTACTCCTCCTGCTCTGTCCTGTAGCCTGTCGGTATTTTTGTCTTTCTCTGGCTCTCTCGGTCTGACTCCCTGTGTTACCGAAAAACGCGGTAAAATCGGAAACAACTCCTCAAGACCAATTTAGTATTAAAGAGCAGGCATTCTTCATTCACGGCGCCGGATGCACGGGGGATCGCTCCTCCTGGCGTGCGTACCTCACGCACCTTTCCCGTTCAATTTGTAGATCAAAATTTTACGTATTCATACGTATTCATTATTGTCCTGTCTGCTGATCGGTACAAACTTGCTCGTTCCGTATGTAAATCGCTGCGCAGGCTCGGTGGTGGTCCGTGAGTCGGTGGTCGCGATCTCCCCCTGCCAGAATTGCCTTTTACCTTCTTGGCTGTTAATCTTGGCAGTCTTGGCTAGTTCTCTCAGTCCGCTCCACGAAACCGCGTTTTGTCGTCCTTTTCTGACAGAAGCACGTTGTCTGTTGTTCTGCTGATGTTAACGATCGCCTAGGGACTAAAATGCAGATCAACAGGTGCGCTGATTCGTACGCTCCATGTTCCTGTAATGGAACACCGTCTCTGGTTGGCTGATTTCATCGCTTTGGTTACACCTGTTCCTGTTGTTCAGTTTCTTCTTTTTTGGCTTTGTGTGATTCTCTCTGTGATTCTGTTTTTCTCTGCCTCGCTTTTCCCAGCTCCCCGTCCCTCACTTGGAATGCCCGTTGTCCTTCACCAGCTCACTCTCCCTTGGTTGCCATCCCCGTTTCTGAATTCTTCCTGCTTTGCCACGTAGCCCGTGACTTTTTTCTTAATCTCTCTCTGTCTGCCTCAACGCTCCCCCCGCGCTTTTTCATTCGTCTGCTCTGCTCTGCACCCTGCTACTGTTCTTGCCTTTCTGAGTTCTTCTCTGTCGAGCTCCCTTTCCCTATTTGTGGATTCCTGTTCTTCCTGCAGCCACCGCTGTTCCCTGTGACCTCCGTCTCTCTCTGTCCAGCTCCCTGTCCCTAGGTTTTAATCCCTGCCTCTGCCCGCTGTAGCCCGTCTAGGTTTTTCTCTCGGCCTCTCTCTCTGTCCGGCTCCCTCTCTCTGTGTTCTAATTCCACGTTCTCTGTCACGTAGACCCGTGCTATTTGTTTGTCCTCATCTCTCTCTGTCCAGCTCCTTGCTGCGACGTTTTATTTCTTCCCTCTCTGTCTGTCTTTGTAGCCCGTTGCCGTTGTTGTTTTTTTTTTTTTTTTCCCACTTGTTTCTTCATGTGTCTCTGTCTGCCTCCCAGTGCCTGATCTTTAATTCCTCCTTCCCTGTAGGCCGCTGTTCCTTTTTTCCATTCTACATTGTGTTCTCTTTGGTCTGCTGTTCTTATTCATCGGTTCCCTCCTCGCTGCCCTGTGGCTTGTCCCCATTTATTGTTGCCTCTCTCTCCCTCTCTCTGGCTTCTTGCCCCTGTTTTTAAAATTCCTCCCTCTCTTCTCTCTTCCCTGTTGGCCGTGTGATCTTCAGCCTTTCTCCACCTCTTTCTGCCCAGCTCTCTGCGTCTATTCATTAATTCTTCCCTCTCTGCCCTGTAGCCTGTAGCTTCTGTCCTTTCTCCATCTTGCTGTCTCTGGCTTCCCCGTGACCCTCTTTTAGAATTGTTTCTCTCTTCTCTCTGTACGCATTGCGATTCCTTTTGCTCTCCATCTCCCTTTGTTTTGGTGTTTTTTTTGTTGTTTTTCTGGCTCCCTGTCCCTAATTGTTAATTCTCTGCCTTCTCATGCTCTGTACCACGTAGCCCCATGGTTTGTTTTGTGGTGTTCCCTCCCCGGCCCCTTCCCTCCGTCGCTGGCCGTCTCGGCTCCCTGTCCCCGTGGCTTCATTCTTCCCTTTCTGCCCTGTTCTTGTCGCTTATCTTGTCTTTCTCCATCGCGCTCGGTCCAGCTTCCTGCCCCTGTTCTTCTTTCCTCCCTCGCTGTCGTGCTGCCTGCCCCAGGTTCTTTGTGCGTCTCCAGCCTGCTCCTCATCCTTCTTTGTTGGTCTGTGTCCTGCTCTTCCCCTCTCTCTGCTGCTTTTATCTCCACCTCCGTCAGGCTCCCTGTCCTCCTCTGGCCGTCCTGTTCCCTGCCTCGTGCCTTCTCACTACACGCACACACGCCCCCCCCGCCCCCGTCCAGCCGGATGCTGCTCTTCTCTCCTCCTACTGTCCTGTGCCCTGCTCCTCACCTTTGGTGGCCTCCCCCTCTGCCCAGCAGCCCGTCGCTCCAGGAGCCAGGCGACGGACGGTCCGTTCCCTGCCAAACCGGGACAAGCGCGTGCCGTGGCTTAGCCTCAGCTGGCAACTCTGCACCAGGGAGCTGCTTGCTCGCTCCACCCTCAGTGGGCTGGGGGAGAGAGCTGGAAGGGTAAAAGTGAGAAAAATCATGGGTTGAGATCAAGACGGTTTAATAGGTAAAGCAAAAGCTGTGCGTGGAAGCAAAGCAAGGAATTAATTCGCTCCTCCTTTTCGGCGGGCAGGTGTTGAGCTGTTTCTGGGAAAGCAGGGCTCTGTCATGTGTAACGGTTAGTTAGGAAGAGAAATGCCGTAGCCCCCAAGGACTCCCCCTTCTTCCCACAGTTGGAACCCGCAGTTCGGTACGGGCGTGTAGTGCACGAGCGAGCTAGGCTACGTGCCTAGGAAGCCTCATCTCGTAAGAGCTGTAAGACACCCCCGTGTTCTCTTCAGGTGGAGGTCGGCCTAGAGTCTGGAGCTGCAGAAGAGGCAGGGAGGAGAGGAGGGGAAAGAAGCATGTGAACGGCTAAATTGTGCCAGCAGCGCTGAGAGCGAGAGTCGCGGTGAGTCCTGGGCCAGTGGGGCCCCGTTGCCTCTCTTGTACGTCCTGGGCCCTCCCTGTCTCTCCCCCGGCCCCCTCTCTTTCCTTACCTGCTGCAAAATTAATTTTTTTTTGCGCCCCCCCCCGCACCTTCTTTCTCCGTCTCGCTCTGAGTGGCTCCCTGCCTCCCCGTCTTTTCAGTCCTCCCTCTCTCTGTCCTGTAGCCTGTGGCTACTTGTTCTTTCTCCGCCTCTCTCTGCCTGGCTCTGGCTCCGTTTTTATTTTTTTACTCCTCCTGCTCTGTCCTGTAGCCTGTCGGTATTTTTGTCTTTCTCTGGCTCTCTCGGTCTGACTCCCTGTGTTACCGAAAAACGCGGTAAAATCGGAAACAACTCCTCAAGACCAATTTAGTATTAAAGAGCAGGCATTCTTTATTCACGGCGCCGGATGCACGGGGGATCGCTCCTCCTGGCGTGCGTACCTCACGCACCTTTCCCGTTCAATTTGTAGATCAAAATTTTACGTATTCATACGTATTCATTATTGTCCTGTCTGCTGATCGGTACAAACTTGCTCGTTCCGTATGTAAATCGCTGCGCAGGCTCGGTGGTGGTCCGTGAGTCGGTGGTCGCGATCTCCCCCTGCCAGAATTGCCTTTTACCTTCTTGGCTGTTAATCTTGGCAGTCTTGGCTAGTTCTCTCAGTCCGCTCCACGAAACCGCGTTTTGTCGTCCTTTTCTGACAGAAGCACGTTGTCTGTTGTTCTGCTGACGTTAACGATCGCCTAGGGACTAAAATGCAGATCGACAGGTGCGCTGATTCGTACGCTCCATGTTCCCGTAATGGAACACCGTCTCTGGTTGGCTGATTTCATCGCTTTGGTTACACCTGTTCCTGTTGTTCAGTTTCTTCTTTTTTGGCTTTGTGTGATTCTCTCTGTGATTCTGTTTTTCTCTGCCTCGCTTTTCCCAGCTCCCCGTCCCTCACTTGGAATGCCCGTTGTCCTTCACCAGCTCACTCTCCCTTGGTTGCCATCCCCGTTTCTGAATTCCTCCTGCTTTGCCACGTAGCCCGTGACTTTTTTCTTAATCTCTCTCTGTCTGCCTCAACGCTCCCCCCGCGCTTTTTCATTCGTCTGCTCTGCTCTGCACCCTGCTACTGTTCTTGCCTTTCTGAGTTCTTCTCTGTCGAGCTCCCTTTCCCTATTTGTGGATTCCTGTTCTTCCTGCAGCCACCGCTGTTCCCTGTGACCTCCGTCTCTCTCTGTCCAGCTCCCTGTCCCTAGGTTTTAATCCCTGCCTCTGCCCGCTGTAGCCCGTCTAGGTTTTTCTCTCGGCCTCTCTCTCTGTCCGGCTCCCTCTCTCTGTGTTCTAATTCCACGTTCTCTGTCACGTAGACCCGTGCTATTTGTTTGTCCTCATCTCTCTCTGTCCAGCTCCTTGCTGCGATGTTTTATTTCTTCCCTCTCTGTCTGTCTTTGTAGCCCGTTGCCGTTGTTGGTTTTGTTTTTTTTTTTCCCCACTTGTTTCTTCGTTTGTCTCTGTCTGCCTCCCAGTGCCTGATCTTTAATTCCTCCTTCCCTGTTGGGCCGCTGTTCCTTTTTTCCATTCTACGTTGTGTTCTCTTTGGTCTCCTGTTCTTATTCATCGGTTCCCTCCTCGCTGCCCTGTGGCTTGTCCCCATTTTAGTGTTGCCTCTCTCTCCCTCTCTCTGGCTTCTTGCCCCTGTTTTTAAAATTCCTCCCTCTCTTCTCTCTTCCCTGTTGGCCGTGTGATCGTCAGCCTTTCTCCACCTCTTTCTGCCCAGCTCTCTGTGTCTATCCATTAATTCTTCCCTCTCTGCCCTGTAGCCTGTAGCTTTTGTCCTTTCTCCATCTTGCTGTCTCTGGCTTCCCTGTGACCCTCTTTTAGAATTGTTTCTCTCTTCTTTCTGTACGCATTGCGATTCCTTTTGCTCCCCATCTCCCTTTGTTTTGGGTGTTGTTTTGTTGTTGTTTTTCTGGCTCCCTGTCCCTAATTCTTAATTCTCTGCCTTCTCGTGCTCTGTACCACGTAGCCCCGTGGTTTGTTTTGTGGTGTTCCCTCCCCGGCCCCTTCCCTCTGTCGTTGGCTGTCTCGGCTCCCTGTCCCCGTGGCTTCATTCTTCCCTTTCTGCCCTGTTCTTGTCGCTTATCTTGTCTTTCTCCATCGCGCTCGGTCCAGCTTCCTGCCCCTATTCTTCTTTCCTCCCTCGCTGTCGTGCTGCCTGCCCCAGGTTCTTTGTGCGTCTCCAGCCTGCTCCTCTTCCTTCTTTGTTGGTCTGTGTCCTGCTCTTCCCTCTTTCTGCTGCCTCTCTTCCCCTCTCTCTGCTGCTTTTATCTCCACCTCCGTCAGGCTCCCTGTCCTTCTCTGGCCGTCCTGTTCCCTGCCTCGTGCCTTCTCACTACACGCACACACGTCCCCCCCGCCCCGTCCAGCCGGATGCCGCTCTTCTCTCTTCCTACTGTCCTGTGCCCTGCTCCTCACCTTTGGTGGCCTCCCCCTCTGCCCAGCAGCCCGTCGCCCCAGGAGCCAGGCGACGGACGGTCCGTTCCCTGCCAAACCGGGACAAGCGCGTGCCGTGGCTTAGCCTCAGCTGGCAACTCTGCACCAGGGAGCTGCTTGCTCGCTCCACCCTCAGTGGGCTGGGGGAGAGAGCTGGAAGGGTAAGAGTGAGAAAAATCATGGGTTGAGATCAAGGCTGTTTAATAGGTAAAGCAAAAGCTGTGCGTGGAAGCAAAGCAAGGAATTAATTCACTCCTCCTTTTCGGCGGGCAGGTGTTGAGCCACCTCTGGGAAAGCAGGGCTCTGTCATGTGTAATGGTTACTTAGGGAGAGAAATGCCGTAGCCCCCGCCCTCCCTCCCCCCCCCCCCCCCCCCCCCCCCCCCCCCCAAGGACTCCCCCTTCTTCCCCCAGCTGCGTGTGCTGAGCATGATGTCAAATGGTATGGAATATCCCTTTGGTCAGTTAGCTGGGAAAGCTTTCCCAGCTGTGTCCTCTCCCAGCCTACCTGCTGGTGGGGCACTGAGAGAACCAGAAGAGGCCCTGACTGTGGAAGCAGTGCTCAGCAAGAACCAAAACATCTCTACATTATTAACGGTGTTTTGAGCATAAATCCAAAACGTATCCCTTCCTAGCTACTGTGGAGAAAATGAGCACTATCGCAGCCAACACCAGCTCCGTGCGGCTGCGGCAACGGCGGCCGAGGTGGCCTTGGGGCAGGGGGGGAGCGTTGGGGACCCTGACCCACGAATGGCTCCTGGGACTTGTTACGTGCGCGCCTGCACAAACACCTGCCCTCTCCTTTGCCCTCAGGGCTGCGTTTGCGCTGCCTTTGCGTGGGGCAAGGGGCTGTGATGGAGCCCAGGGGAGGAGGTGGTGCACTGTGGGGGTGAGGGGAGGGCGCCCCCCGTTGCTGCTGCGCCTCAGCTGATGGCGGGGTCTGGATGGAGGAGCCCCAGGTGCGGGCGGTGGGGCTGATGGTGCCGGCTCCTCCCTGGAAAAGGGGTGGTGCCCGGCTCCGGGGGGCCAGTGTGAGCCGAGGGCGGAGCGGAGCTGTGGCCGAGCGTCAGCGGGCTGCGACTGTAGCGAGGGAGGAGGTGAGCGGGGGCTGGGTGGTGGAGCGCTGCGTCCCGGGTCAAGCCCCGAGGAGGGCTGCGGCGGGGCAGCGCCGGGTCGGAGCGGAGCTGTGGGGAGAGCGAGGCTGTGCTGAGGGCTCGGTGGGGCTTCCGGGTGCATCGGCGGCCGGGACGGTGGCCCGCAGGGTCCGAGAGCGGGGAGGGCGGGCTGGCGGCGTGCCGGGAGCTGTGGTGGTGCGCCTGCCGGGTGGCCGTGCGGCCGTGTTGTGGCGCAGAGCATGCCGGGAGCTGCAGTCCTTGTGGCGGGCAGCTGCCGGGCGGCCGTGTTGTGGCGCAGAGCATGCCGGGAGGTGTAGTCCTTGCGGCGCGCGGCTGCCGGGCGGCCGTGTTGTGGCGCAGAGCATGCCGGGAGGTGTAGTCCTTGCGGCGCGCGGCTGCCGGGCGGCCGTGTTGTGGCGCAGAGCATGCCGGGAGGTGTAGTCCTGGCGCAGTGGCTGCCGGCGCTGTCACGTGGTTCGCCGGGGCGTGGCGGGAGGCGCGGTCTTCCGGCGCTCGGGTGCCGGGCGGCCGTGCCGCGTACGGTAGGCGCGGTGTATTTTTGGGGTTGGATTCGTGTTGATTTCTGGGGGCTTGCGGGTGCGGCCGCTCCCCGAGAAGCGGTGAGTTCCCCGGGAGCTGACAGAAGGGAAGAGGGAAAGGAGGAGGACCTTTTCCCCCTGCCCAGGGCGCAGATGATGGCCGCCTCCCCGGCTCGCCGGAGCTCCCGCTCAGCCTCCCCTGGCCCCCCCTTGCCCCGTGCGCCTGCCCCCAGCCCCGGCACCTCCCCTGAAGCGTGCTGCGTAGCCCTTGGCCGCCCCCAGGCCCTGTCGTGAAGGCAGCGAGCCGGCCCTCAAGCGCACTGGATTCCCCCTCGGCGCAGGGGCCCTTAGCAGTAGCGCGGGGAAGGGGCGCTGTGTCCGGAAGCCCCTGCGCAAGGAGAGGCTTTGGTCAGGGTCAATCGACGGTAATGACGGTCGCTGTTTCTTCTTTCCCTCTCCCAGAGACCGTGCTGAGGACGTGGTTGTCTGTCCTTCCTCCGGGGACGCCGTCGACTGCGGCCGTCTCAGGCTTGCGTGGCTTCTCTCTGCCCGGCTTTGCCATCCTCGCGGCGCCGGGGCGAAAAGGGACACACAGAGCCCTTCCCGGCTGTGGACAGGAGCTGCCTCGGCTGAAGCTGGAGACGCCAACGAAAGGTAAAGCAGAAGAAACTGAAGGCGCTCTGGCTGCCAGCTGCCTTCCTGCTGCAGGCAAGAGAGAGCCTGTCCCTGCAGGTGAGGGAGGAAGGATCCCCCTTCATAGCCCGCAGCGGGCCGGGCCAGGCCACCAACGTGCACCGCAGGGTCGGTACGCGGTAACCCGGAGTTGGGTACGGGCGTGTAGTGCACGAGCGAGCTAGGCTACGTGCCGAGGAAGCCTCATCTCGTAAGAGCTGTAAGACACCCCCGTGTTCTCTTCAGGTGGAGGTCGGCCTAGAGTCTGGAGCTGCAGAAGAGGCAGGGAGGAGAGGAGGGGAAAGAAGCATGTGAACGGCTAAATTGTGCCAGCAGCGCTGAGAGCGAGAGTCGCGGTGAGTCCTGGGCCAGTGGGGCCCCGTTGCCTCTCTTGTACGTCCTGGGCCCTCCCTGTCTCTCCCCTGGCCCCCTCTCTTTCCTTACCTGCTGTAAAAATTTTTTTTTTTCTTTTGGGCCCCCCCCGCACCTTCTTTCTCCATCTCGCTCTGAGTGGCTCCCTGCCTCCCCGTCTTTTCAGTCCTCCCTCTCTCTGTCCTGTAGCCTGTGGCTACTTGTTCTTTCTCCGCCTCTCTCTGCCTGGCTCTGGCTCCGTTTTTATTTTTTTATTCCTCCTGCTCTGTCCTGTAGCCTGTCGGTATTTTGTCTTTCTCTGGCCCTCTTGGTCTGACTCCCTGTGTTACCGAAAAACGTGGTAAAATCGGAAACAACTCCTCAACGCCAATTTAGTATTAAAGAGCAGGCGTTGTTTATTCACGGCGCCAGACGCACGGGGGATCGCTCCTCCTGGCGTGCGTACCTCACGCACCTTTCCCGTTCAATTTGTAGATCAAAATTTTACGTATTCATACGTATTCATTATTGTCCTGTCTGCTGATCGGTACAAACTTGCTCGTTCCGTATGTAAATCGCTGCGCAGGCTCGGTGGTGGTCCGTGAGTCGGTGGTCGCGATCTCCCCCTGCCAGAATTGCCTTTTACCTTCTTGGCTGTTAATCTTGGCAGTCTTGGCTAGTTCTCTCAGTCCGCTCCACGAAACCGCGTTTTGTCGTCCTTTTCTGACAGAAGCACGTTGTCTGTTGTTCTGCTGACGTTAACGATCGCCTAGGGACTAAAATGCAGATCGACAGGTGCGCTGATTCGTACGCTCCATGTTCCCGTAATGGAACACCGTCTCTGGTTGGCTGATTTCATCGCTTTGGTTACACCTGTTCCTGTTGTTCAGTTTCTTCTTTTTTGGCTTTGTGTGATTCTCTCTGTGATTCTGTTTTTCTCTGCCTCGCTTTTCCCAGCTCCCCGTCCCTCACTTGGAATGCCCGTTGTCCTTCACCAGCTCACTCTCCCTTGGTTGCCATCCCCGTTTCTGAATTCCTCCTGCTTTGCCACGTAGCCCGTGACTTTTTTCTTAATCTCTCTCTGTCTGCCTCAACGCTCCCCCCGCGCTTTTTCATTCGTCTGCTCTGCTCTGCACCCTGCTACTGTTCTTGCCTTTCTGAGTTCTTCTCTGTCGAGCTCCCTTTCCCTATTTGTGGATTCCTGTTCTTCCTGCAGCCACCGCTGTTCCCTGTGACCTCCGTCTCTCTCTGTCCAGCTCCCTGTCCCTAGGTTTTAATCCCTGCCTCTGCCCGCTGTAGCCCGTCTAGGTTTTTCTCTCGGCCTCTCTCTCTGTCCGGCTCCCTCTCTCTGTGTTCTAATTCCACGTTCTCTGTCACGTAGACCCGTGCTATTTGTTTGTCCTCATCTCTCTCTGTCCAGCTCCTTGCTGCGATGTTTTATTTCTTCCCTCTCTGTCTGTCTTTGTAGCCCGTTGCCGTTGTTGTTTTTTTTTTTTTTTTTCCCACTTGTTTCTTCATGTGTCTCTGTCTGCCTCCCAGTGCCTGATCTTTAATTCCTCCTTCCCTGTAGGCCGCTGTTCCTTTTTTCCATTCTACATTGTGTTCTCTTTGGTCTGCTGTTCTTATTCATCGATTCCCTCCTCGCTGCCCTGTGGCTTGTCCCCATTTATTGTTGCCTCTCTCTCCCTCTCTCTGGCTTCTTGCCCCTGTTTTTAAAATTCCTCCCTCTCTTCTCTCTTCCCTGTTGGCCGTGTGATCTTCAGCCTTTCTCCACCTCTTTCTGCCCAGCTCTCTGCGTCTATTCATTAATTCTTCCCTCTCTGCCCTGTAGCCTGTAGCTTCTGTCCTTTCTCCATCTTGCTGTCTCTGGCTTCCCCGTGACCCTCTTTTAGAATTGTTTCTCTCTTCTCTCTGTACGCATTGCGATTCCTTTTGCTCTCCATCTCCCTTTGTTTTGGTGTTTTTTTTGTTGTTTTTCTGGCTCCCTGTCCCTAATTGTTAATTCTCTGCCTTCTCATGCTCTGTACCACGTAGCCCCATGGTTTGTTTTGTGGTGTTCCCTCCCCGGCCCCTTCCCTCCGTCGCTGGCCGTCTCGGCTCCCTGTCCCCGTGGCTTCATTCTTCCCTTTCTGCCCTGTTCTTGTCGCTTATCTTGTCTGTCTCCATCTCGCTCGGTCCAGCTTCCTGCCCCTGTTCTTCTTTCCTCCCTCGCTGTCGTGCTGCCTGCCCCAGGTTCTTTGTGCGTCTCCAGCCTGCTCCTCATCCTTCTTTGTTGGTCTGTGTCCTGCTCTTCCCCTCTCTCTGCTGCTTTTATCTCCACCTCCGTCAGGCTCCCTGTCCTCCTCTGGCCGTCCTGTTCCCTGCCTCGTGCCTTCTCACTACACGCACACACGCCCCCCCCCGCCCCCGTCCAGCCGGATGCTGCTCTTCTCTCCTCCTACTGTCCTGTGCCCTGCTCGTCACCTTTGGTGGCCTCCCCCTCTGCCCAGCAGCCCGTCGCTCCAGGAGCCAGGCGACGGACGGTCCGTTCCCTGCCAAACCGGGACAAGCGCGTGCCGTGGCTTAGCCTCAGCTGGCAACTCTGCACCAGGGAGCTGCTTGCTCGCTCCACCCTCAGTGGGCTGGGGGAGAGAGCTGGAAGGGTAAAAGTGAGAAAAATCATGGGTTGAGATCAAGACGGTTTAATAGGTAAAGCAAAAGCTGTGCGTGGAAGCAAAGCAAGGAATTAATTCGCTCCTCCTTTTCGGCGGGCAGGTGTTGAGCTGTTTCTGGGAAAGCAGGGCTCTGTCATGTGTAACGGTTAGTTAGGAAGAGAAATGCCGTAGCCCCCAAGGACTCCCCCTTCTTCCCACAGTTGGAACCCGCAGTTCGGTACGGGCGTGTAGTGCACGAGCGAGCTAGGCTACGTGCCGAGGAAGCCTCATCTCGTAAGAGCTGTAAGACACCCCCGTGTTCTCTTCAGGTGGAGGTCGGCCTAGAGTCTGGAGCTGCAGAAGAGGCAGGGAGGAGAGGAGGGGAAAGAAGCATGTGAACGGCTAAATTGTGCCAGCAGCGCTGAGAGCGAGAGTCGCGGTGAGTCCTGGGCCAGTGGGGCCCCGTTGCCTCTCTTGTACGTCCTGGGCCCTCCCTGTCTCTCCCCCGGCCCCCTCTCTTTCCTTACCTGCTGCAAAATTATTTTTTTTTTGCGCCCCCCCCGCACCTTCTTTCTCCGTCTCGCTCTGAGTGGCTCCCTGCCTCCCCGTCTTTTCAGTCCTCCCTCTCTCTGTCCTGTAGCCTGTGGCTACTTGTTCTTTCTCCGCCTCTCTCTGCCTGGCTCTGGCTCCGTTTTTATTTTTTTACTCCTCCTGCTCTGTCCTGTAGCCTGTCGGTATTTTTGTCTTTCTCTGGCTCTCTCGGTCTGACTCCCTGTGTTACCGAAAAACGCGGTAAAATCGGAAACAACTCCTCAAGACCAATTTAGTATTAAAGAGCAGGCATTCTTTATTCACGGCGCCGGATGCACGGGGGATCGCTCCTCCTGGCGTGCGTACCTCACGCACCTTTCCCATTCAATTTGTAGATCAAAATTTTACGTATTCATACGTATTCATTATTGTCCTGTCTGCTGATCGGTACAAACTTGCTCGTTCCGTATGTAAATCGCTGCGCAGGCTCGGTGGTGGTCCGTGAGTCGGTGGTCGCGATCTCCCCCTGCCAGAATTGCCTTTTACCTTCTTGGCTGTTAATCTTGGCAGTCTTGGCTAGTTCTCTCAGTCCGCTCCACGAAACCGCGTTTTGTCGTCCTTTTCTGACAGAAGCACGTTGTCTGTTGTTCTGCTGACGTTAACGATCGCCTAGGGACTAAAATGCAGATCAACAGGTGCGCTGATTCGTACGCTCCATGTTCCCGTAATGGAACACCGTCTCTGGTTGGCTGATTTCATCGCTTTGGTTACACCTGTTCCTGTTGTTCAGTTTCTTCTTTTTTGGCTTTGTGTGATTCTCTCTGTGATTCTGTTTTTCTCTGCCTCGCTTTTCCCAGCTCCCCGTCCCTCACTTGGAATGCCCGTTGTCCTTCACCAGCTCACTCTCCCTTGGTTGCCATCCCCGTTTCTGAATTCCTCCTGCTTTGCCACGTAGCCCGTGACTTTTTTCTTAATCTCTCTCTGTCTGCCTCAACGCTCCCCCCGTGCTTTTTCATTCGTCTGCTCTGCTCTGCACCCTGCTACTGTTCTTGCCTTTCTGAGTTCTTCTCTGTCGAGCTCCCTTTCCCTATTTGTGGATTCCTGTTCTTCCTGCAGCCACCGCTGTTCCCTGTGACCTCCGTCTCTCTCTGTCCAGCTCCCTGTCCCTAGGTTTTAATCCCTGCCTCTGCCCGCTGTAGCCCGTCTAGGTTTTTCTCTCGGCCTCTCTCTCTGTCCGGCTCCCTCTCTCTGTGTTCTAATTCCACGTTCTCTGTCACGTAGACCCGTGCTATTTGTTTGTCCTCATCTCTCTCTGTCCAGCTCCTTGCTGCGATGTTTTATTTCTTCCCTCTCTGTCTGTCTTTGTAGCCCGTTGCCGTTGTTGGTTTTTTTTTTTTTCCCACTTGTTTCTTCATGTGTCTCTGTCTGCCTCCCAGTGCCTGATCTTTAATTCCTCCTTCCCTGTAGGCCGCTGTTCCTTTTTTCCATTCTACATTGTGTTCTCTTTGGTCTGCTGTTCTTATTCATCGATTCCCTCCTCGCTGCCCTGTGGCTTGTCCCCATTTATTGTTGCCTCTCTCTCCCTCTCTCTGGCTTCTTGCCCCTGTTTTTAAAATTCCTCCCTCTCTTCTCTCTTCCCTGTTGGCCGTGTGATCTTCAGCCTTTCTCCACCTCTTTCTGCCCAGCTCTCTGCGTCTATTCATTAATTCTTCCCTCTCTGCCCTGTAGCCTGTAGCTTCTGTCCTTTCTCCATCTTGCTGTCTCTGGCTTCCCCGTGACCCTCTTCTAGAATTGTTTCTCTCTTCTCTCTGTACGCATTGCGATTCCTTTTGCTCTCCATCTCCCTTTGTTTTGGTGTTTTTTTTGTTGTTTTTCTGGCTCCCTGTCCCTAATTGTTAATTCTCTGCCTTCTCATGCTCTGTACCACGTAGCCCCATGGTTTGTTTTGTGGTGTTCCCTCCCCGGCCCCTTCCCTCCGTCGCTGGCCGTCTCGGCTCCCTGTCCCCGTGGCTTCATTCTTCCCTTTCTGCCCTGTTCTTGTCGCTTATCTTGTCTGTCTCCATCTCGCTCGGTCCAGCTTCCTGCCCCTGTTCTTCTTTCCTCCCTCGCTGTCGTGCTGCCTGCCCCAGGTTCTTTGTGCGTCTCCAGCCTGCTCCTCATCCTTCTTTGTTGGTCTGTGTCCTGCTCTTCCCCTCTCTCTGCTGCTTTTATCTCCACCTCCGTCAGGCTCCCTGTCCTCCTCTGGCCGTCCTGTTCCCTGCCTCGTGCCTTCTCACTACACGCACACACGCCCCCCCCGCCCCCGTCCAGCCGGATGCTGCTCTTCTCTCCTCCTACTGTCCTGTGCCCTGCTCGTCACCTTTGGTGGCCTCCCCCTCTGCCCAGCAGCCCGTCGCTCCAGGAGCCAGGCGACGGACGGTCCGTTCCCTGCCAAACCGGGACAAGCGCGTGCCGTGGCTTAGCCTCAGCTGGCAACTCTGCACCAGGGAGCTGCTTGCTCGCTCCACCCTCAGTGGGCTGGGGGAGAGAGCTGGAAGGGTAAAAGTGAGAAAAATCATGGGTTGAGATCAAGACGGTTTAATAGGTAAAGCAAAAGCTGTGCGTGGAAGCAAAGCAAGGAATTAATTCGCTCCTCCTTTTCGGCGGGCAGGTGTTGAGCTGTTTCTGGGAAAGCAGGGCTCTGTCATGTGTAACGGTTAGTTAGGAAGAGAAATGCCGTAGCCCCCAAGGACTCCCCCTTCTTCCCACAGTTGGAACCCGCAGTTCGGTACGGGCGTGTAGTGCACGAGCGAGCTAGGCTACGTGCCTAGGAAGCCTCATCTCGTAAGAGCTGTAAGACACCCCCGTGTTCTCTTCAGGTGGAGGTCGGCCTAGAGTCTGGAGCTGCAGAAGAGGCAGGGAGGAGAGGAGGGGAAAGAAGCATGTGAACGGCTAAATTGTGCCAGCAGCGCTGAGAGCGAGAGTCGCGGTGAGTCCTGGGCCAGTGGGGCCCCGTTGCCTCTCTTGTACGTCCTGGGCCCTCCCTGTCTCTCCCCCGGCCCCCTCTCTTTCCTTACCTGCTGCAAAATTATTTTTTTTTTGCGCCCCCCCCGCACCTTCTTTCTCCGTCTCGCTCTGAGTGGCTCCCTGCCTCCCCGTCTTTTCAGTCCTCCCTCTCTCTGTCCTGTAGCCTGTGGCTACTTGTTCTTTCTCCGCCTCTCTCTGCCTGGCTCTGGCTCCGTTTTTATTTTTTTACTCCTCCTGCTCTGTCCTGTAGCCTGTCGGTATTTTTGTCTTTCTCTGGCTCTCTCGGTCTGACTCCCTGTGTTACCGAAAAACGCGGTAAAATCGGAAACAACTCCTCAAGACCAATTTAGTATTAAAGAGCAGGCATTCTTTATTCACGGCGCCGGATGCACGGGGGATCGCTCCTCCTGGCGTGCGTACCTCACGCACCTTTCCCGTTCAATTTGTAGATCAAAATTTTACGTATTCATACGTATTCATTATTGTCCTGTCTGCTGATCGGTACAAACTTGCTCGTTCCGTATGTAAATCGCTGCGCAGGCTCGGTGGTGGTCCGTGAGTCGGTGGTCGCGATCTCCCCCTGCCAGAATTGCCTTTTACCTTCTTGGCTGTTAATCTTGGCAGTCTTGGCTAGTTCTCTCAGTCCGCTCCACGAAACCGCGTTTTGTCGTCCTTTTCTGACAGAAGCACGTTGTCTGTTGTTCTGCTGACGTTAACGATCGCCTAGGGACTAAAATGCAGATCAACAGGTGCGCTGATTCGTACGCTCCATGTTCCCGTAATGGAACACCGTCTCTGGTTGGCTGATTTCATCGCTTTGGTTACACCTGTTCCTGTTGTTCAGTTTCTTCTTTTTTGGCTTTGTGTGATTCTCTCTGTGATTCTGTTTTTCTCTGCCTCGCTTTTCCCAGCTCCCCGTCCCTCACTTGGAATGCCCGTTGTCCTTCACCAGCTCACTCTCCCTTGGTTGCCATCCCCGTTTCTGAATTCCTCCTGCTTTGCCACGTAGCCCGTGACTTTTTTCTTAATCTCTCTCTGTCTGCCTCAACGCTCCCCCCGCGCTTTTTCATTCGTCTGCTCTGCTCTGCACCCTGCTACTGTTCTTGCCTTTCTGAGTTCTTCTCTGTCGAGCTCCCTTTCCCTATTTGTGGATTCCTGTTCTTCCTGCAGCCACCGCTGTTCCCTGTGACCTCCGTCTCTCTCTGTCCAGCTCCCTGTCCCTAGGTTTTAATCCCTGCCTCTGCCCGCTGTAGCCCGTCTAGGTTTTTCTCTCGGCCTCTCTCTCTGTCCGGCTCCCTCTCTCTGTGTTCTAATTCCACGTTCTCTGTCACGTAGACCCGTGCTATTTGTTTGTCCTCATCTCTCTCTGTCCAGCTCCTTGCTGCGATGTTTTATTTCTTCCCTCTCTGTCTGTCTTTGTAGCCCGTTGCCGTTGTTGTTTTTTTTTTTTTTCCCACTTGTTTCTTCATGTGTCTCTGTCTGCCTCCCAGTGCCTGATCTTTAATTCCTCCTTCCCTGTAGGCCGCTGTTCCTTTTTTCCATTCTACATTGTGTTCTCTTTGGTCTGCTGTTCTTATTCATCGATTCCCTCCTCGCTGCCCTGTGGCTTGTCCCCATTTATTGTTGCCTCTCTCTCCCTCTCTCTGGCTTCTTGCCCCTGTTTTTAAAATTCCTCCCTCTCTTCTCTCTTCCCTGTTGGCCGTGTGATCTTCAGCCTTTCTCCACCTCTTTCTGCCCAGCTCTCTGCGTCTATTCATTAATTCTTCCCTCTCTGCCCTGTAGCCTGTAGCTTCTGTCCTTTCTCCATCTTGCTGTCTCTGGCTTCCCCGTGACCCTCTTTTAGAATTGTTTCTCTCTTCTCTCTGTACGCATTGCGATTCCTTTTGCTCTCCATCTCCCTTTGTTTTGGTGTTTTTTTTGTTGTTTTTCTGGCTCCCTGTCCCTAATTGTTAATTCTCTGCCTTCTCATGCTCTGTACCACGTAGCCCCATGGTTTGTTTTGTGGTGTTCCCTCCCCGGCCCCTTCCCTCCGTCGCTGGCCGTCTCGGCTCCCTGTCCCCGTGGCTTCATTCTTCCCTTTCTGCCCTGTTCTTGTCGCTTATCTTGTCTGTCTCCATCTCGCTCGGTCCAGCTTCCTGCCCCTGTTCTTCTTTCCTCCCTCGCTGTCGTGCTGCCTGCCCCAGGTTCTTTGTGCGTCTCCAGCCTGCTCCTCATCCTTCTTTGTTGGTCTGTGTCCTGCTCTTCCCCTCTCTCTGCTGCTTTTATCTCCACCTCCGTCAGGCTCCCTGTCCTCCTCTGGCCGTCCTGTTCCCTGCCTCGTGCCTTCTCACTACACGCACACACGCCCCCCCCCGCCCCCGTCCAGCCGGATGCTGCTCTTCTCTCCTCCTACTGTCCTGTGCCCTGCTCGTCACCTTTGGTGGCCTCCCCCTCTGCCCAGCAGCCCGTCGCTCCAGGAGCCAGGCGACGGACGGTCCGTTCCCTGCCAAACCGGGACAAGCGCGTGCCGTGGCTTAGCCTCAGCTGGCAACTCTGCACCAGGGAGCTGCTTGCTCGCTCCACCCTCAGTGGGCTGGGGGAGAGAGCTGGAAGGGTAAAAGTGAGAAAAATCATGGGTTGAGATCAAGACGGTTTAATAGGTAAAGCAAAAGCTGTGCGTGGAAGCAAAGCAAGGAATTAATTCGCTCCTCCTTTTCGGCGGGCAGGTGTTGAGCTGTTTCTGGGAAAGCAGGGCTCTGTCATGTGTAACGGTTAGTTAGGAAGAGAAATGCCGTAGCCCCCAAGGACTCCCCCTTCTTCCCACAGTTGGAACCCGCAGTTCGGTACGGGCGTGTAGTGCACGAGCGAGCTAGGCTACGTGCCTAGGAAGCCTCATCTCGTAAGAGCTGTAAGACACCCCCGTGTTCTCTTCAGGTGGAGGTCGGCCTAGAGTCTGGAGCTGCAGAAGAGGCAGGGAGGAGAGGAGGGGAAAGAAGCATGTGAACGGCTAAATTGTGCCAGCAGCGCTGAGAGCGAGAGTCGCGGTGAGTCCTGGGCCAGTGGGGCCCCGTTGCCTCTCTTGTACGTCCTGGGCCCTCCCTGTCTCTCCCCCGGCCCCCTCTCTTTCCTTACCTGCTGCAAAATTATTTTTTTTTTGCGCCCCCCCCGCACCTTCTTTCTCCGTCTCGCTCTGAGTGGCTCCCTGCCTCCCCGTCTTTTCAGTCCTCCCTCTCTCTGTCCTGTAGCCTGTGGCTACTTGTTCTTTCTCCGCCTCTCTCTGCCTGGCTCTGGCTCCGTTTTTATTTTTTTACTCCTCCTGCTCTGTCCTGTAGCCTGTCGGTATTTTTGTCTTTCTCTGGCTCTCTCGGTCTGACTCCCTGTGTTACCGAAAAACGCGGTAAAATCGGAAACAACTCCTCAAGACCAATTTAGTATTAAAGAGCAGGCATTCTTTATTCACGGCGCCGGATGCACGGGGGATCGCTCCTCCTGGCGTGCGTACCTCACGCACCTTTCCCGTTCAATTTGTAGATCAAAATTTTACGTATTCATACGTATTCATTATTGTCCTGTCTGCTGATCGGTACAAACTTGCTCGTTCCGTATGTAAATCGCTGCGCAGGCTCGGTGGTGGTCCGTGAGTCGGTGGTCGCGATCTCCCCCTGCCAGAATTGCCTTTTACCTTCTTGGCTGTTAATCTTGGCAGTCTTGGCTAGTACTCTCAGTCCGCTCCACGAAACCGCGTTTTGTCGTCCTTTTCTGACAGAAGCACGTTGTCTGTTGTTCTGCTGACGTTAACGATCGCCTAGGGACTAAAATGCAGATCAACAGGTGCGCTGATTCGTACGCTCCATGTTCCCGTAATGGAACACCGTCTCTGGTTGGCTGATTTCATCGCTTTGGTTACACCTGTTCCTGTTGTTCAGTTTCTTCTTTTTTGGCTTTGTGTGATTCTCTCTGTGATTCTGTTTTTCTCTGCCTCGCTTTTCCCAGCTCCCCGTCCCTCACTTGGAATGCCCGTTGTCCTTCACCAGCTCACTCTCCCTTGGTTGCCATCCCCGTTTCTGAATTCCTCCTGCTTTGCCACGTAGCCCGTGACTTTTTTCTTAATCTCTCTCTGTCTGCCTCAACGCTCCCCCCGCGCTTTTTCATTCGTCTGCTCTGCTCTGCACCCTGCTACTGTTCTTGCCTTTCTGAGTTCTTCTCTGTCGAGCTCCCTTTCCCTATTTGTGGATTCCTGTTCTTCCTGCAGCCACCGCTGTTCCCTGTGACCTCCGTCTCTCTCTGTCCAGCTCCCTGTCCCTAGGTTTTAATCCCTGCCTCTGCCCGCTGTAGCCCGTCTAGGTTTTTCTCTCGGCCTCTCTCTCTGTCCGGCTCCCTCTCTCTGTGTTCTAATTCCACGTTCTCTGTCACGTAGACCCGTGCTATTTGTTTGTCCTCATCTCTCTCTGTCCAGCTCCTTGCTGCGATGTTTTATTTCTTCCCTCTCTGTCTGTCTTTGTAGCCCGTTGCCGTTGTTGGTTTTTTTTTTTTTTCCCACTTGTTTCTTCATGTGTCTCTGTCTGCCTCCCAGTGCCTGATCTTTAATTCCTCCTTCCCTGTAGGCCGCTGTTCCTTTTTTCCATTCTACATTGTGTTCTCTTTGGTCTGCTGTTCTTATTCATCGGTTCCCTCCTCGCTGCCCTGTGGCTTGTCCCCATTTATTGTTGCCTCTCTCTCCCTCTCTCTGGCTTCTTGCCCCTGTTTTTAAAATTCCTCCCTCTCTTCTCTCTTCCCTGTTGGCCGTGTGATCTTCAGCCTTTCTCCACCTCTTTCTGCCCAGCTCTCTGCGTCTATTCATTAATTCTTCCCTCTCTGCCCTGTAGCCTGTAGCTTCTGTCCTTTCTCCATCTTGCTGTCTCTGGCTTCCCCGTGACCCTCTTTTAGAATTGTTTCTCTCTTCTCTCTGTACGCATTGCGATTCCTTTTGCTCTCCATCTCCCTTTGTTTTGGTGTTTTTTTTGTTGTTTTTCTGGCTCCCTGTCCCTAATTGTTAATTCTCTGCCTTCTCATGCTCTGTACCACGTAGCCCCATGGTTTGTTTTGTGGTGTTCCCTCCCCGGCCCCTTCCCTCCGTCGCTGGCCGTCTCGGCTCCCTGTCCCCGTGGCTTCATTCTTCCCTTTCTGCCCTGTTCTTGTCGCTTATCTTGTCTGTCTCCATCTCGCTCGGTCCAGCTTCCTGCCCCTGTTCTTCTTTCCTCCCTCGCTGTCGTGCTGCCTGCCCCAGGTTCTTTGTGCGTCTCCAGCCTGCTCCTCATCCTTCTTTGTTGGTCTGTGTCCTGCTCTTCCCCTCTCTCTGCTGCTTTTATCTCCACCTCCGTCAGGCTCCCTGTCCTCCTCTGGCCGTCCTGTTCCCTGCCTCGTGCCTTCTCACTACACGCACACACGCCCCCCCCTGCCCCCGTCCAGCCGGATGCTGCTCTTCTCTCCTCCTACTGTCCTGTGCCCTGCTCCTCACCTTTGGTGGCCTCCCCCTCTGCCCAGCAGCCCGTCGCTCCAGGAGCCAGGCGACGGACGGTCCGTTCCCTGCCAAACCGGGACAAGCGCGTGCCGTGGCTTAGCCTCAGCTGGCAACTCTGCACCAGGGAGCTGCTTGCTCGCTCCACCCTCAGTGGGCTGGGGGAGAGAGCTGGAAGGGTAAAAGTGAGAAAAATCATGGGTTGAGATCAAGACGGTTTAATAGGTAAAGCAAAAGCTGTGCGTGGAAGCAAAGCAAGGAATTAATTCGCTCCTCCTTTTCGGCGGGCAGGTGTTGAGCTGTTTCTGGGAAAGCAGGGCTCTGTCATGTGTAACGGTTAGTTAGGAAGAGAAATGCCGTAGCCCCCAAGGACTCCCCCTTCTTCCCACAGTTGGAACCCGCAGTTCGGTACGGGCGTGTAGTGCACGAGCGAGCTAGGCTACGTGCCTAGGAAGCCTCATCTCGTAAGAGCTGTAAGACACCCCCGTGTTCTCTTCAGGTGGAGGTCGGCCTAGAGTCTGGAGCTGCAGAAGAGGCAGGGAGGAGAGGAGGGGAAAGAAGCATGTGAACGGCTAAATTGTGCCAGCAGCGCTGAGAGCGAGAGTCGCGGTGAGTCCTGGGCCAGTGGGGCCCCGTTGCCTCTCTTGTACGTCCTGGGCCCTCCCTGTCTCTCCCCCGGCCCCCTCTCTTTCCTTACCTGCTGCAAAATTATTTTTTTTTTGCGCCCCCCCCGCACCTTCTTTCTCCGTCTCGCTCTGAGTGGCTCCCTGCCTCCCCGTCTTTTCAGTCCTCCCTCTCTCTGTCCTGTAGCCTGTGGCTACTTGTTCTTTCTCCGCCTCTCTCTGCCTGGCTCTGGCTCCGTTTTTATTTTTTTACTCCTCCTGCTCTGTCCTGTAGCCTGTCGGTATTTTTGTCTTTCTCTGGCTCTCTCGGTCTGACTCCCTGTGTTACCGAAAAACGCGGTAAAATCGGAAACAACTCCTCAAGACCAATTTAGTATTAAAGAGCAGGCATTCTTTATTCACGGCGCCGGATGCACGGGGGATCGCTCCTCCTGGCGTGCGTACCTCACGCACCTTTCCCGTTCAATTTGTAGATCAAAATTTTACGTATTCATACGTATTCATTATTGTCCTGTCTGCTGATCGGTACAAACTTGCTCGTTCCGTATGTAAATCGCTGCGCAGGCTCGGTGGTGGTCCGTGAGTCGGTGGTCGCGATCTCCCCCTGCCAGAATTGCCTTTTACCTTCTTGGCTGTTAATCTTGGCAGTCTTGGCTAGTTCTCTCAGTCCGCTCCACGAAACCGCGTTTTGTCATCCTTTTCTGACAGAAGCACGTTGTCTGTTGTTCTGCTGATGTTAACGATCGCCTAGGGACTAAAATGCAGATCAACAGGTGCGCTGATTCGTACGCTCCATGTTCCCGTAATGGAACACCGTCTCTGGTTGGCTGATTTCATCGCTTTGGTTACACCTGTTCCTGTTGTTCAGTTTCTTCTTTTTTGGCTTTGTGTGATTCTCTCTGTGATTCTGTTTTTCTCTGCCTCGCTTTTCCCAGCTCCCCGTCCCTCACTTGGAATGCCCGTTGTCCTTCACCAGCTCACTCTCCCTTGGTTGCCATCCCCGTTTCTGAATTCCTCCTGCTTTGCCACGTAGCCCGTGACTTTTTTCTTAATCTCTCTCTGTCTGCCTCAACGCTCCCCCCGCGCTTTTTCATTCGTCTGCTCTGCTCTGCACCCTGCTACTGTTCTTGCCTTTCTGAGTTCTTCTCTGTCGAGCTCCCTTTCCCTATTTGTGGATTCCTGTTCTTCCTGCAGCCACCGCTGTTCCCTGTGACCTCCGTCTCTCTCTGTCCAGCTCCCTGTCCCTAGGTTTTAATCCCTGCCTCTGCCCGCTGTAGCCCGTCTAGGTTTTTCTCTCGGCCTCTCTCTCTGTCCGGCTCCCTCTCTCTGTGTTCTAATTCCACGTTCTCTGTCACGTAGACCCGTGCTATTTGTTTGTCCTCATCTCTCTCTGTCCAGCTCCTTGCTGCGATGTTTTATTTCTTCCCTCTCTGTCTGTCTTTGTAGCCCGTTGCCGTTGTTGGTTTTTTTTTTTTCCCCCACTTGTTTCTTCATGTGTCTCTGTCTGCCTCCCAGTGCCTGATCTTTAATTCCTCCTTCCCTGTAGGCCGCTGTTCCTTTTTTCCATTCTACATTGTGTTCTCTTTGGTCTGCTGTTCTTATTCATCGATTCCCTCCTCGCTGCCCTGTGGCTTGTCCCCATTTATTGTTGCCTCTCTCTCCCTCTCTCTGGCTTCTTGCCCCTGTTTTTAAAATTCCTCCCTCTCTTCTCTCTTCCCTGTTGGCCGTGTGATCTTCAGCCTTTCTCCACCTCTTTCTGCCCAGCTCTCTGCGTCTATTCATTAATTCTTCCCTCTCTGCCCTGTAGCCTGTAGCTTCTGTCCTTTCTCCATCTTGCTGTCTCTGGCTTCCCCGTGACCCTCTTCTAGAATTGTTTCTCTCTTCTCTCTGTACGCATTGCGATTCCTTTTGCTCTCCATCTCCCTTTGTTTTGGTGTTTTTTTTGTTGTTTTTCTGGCTCCCTGTCCCTAATTGTTAATTCTCTGCCTTCTCATGCTCTGTACCACGTAGCCCCATGGTTTGTTTTGTGGTGTTCCCTCCCCGGCCCCTTCCCTCCGTCGCTGGCCGTCTCGGCTCCCTGTCCCCGTGGCTTCATTCTTCCCTTTCTGCCCTGTTCTTGTCGCTTATCTTGTCTGTCTCCATCTCGCTCGGTCCAGCTTCCTGCCCCTGTTCTTCTTTCCTCCCTCGCTGTCGTGCTGCCTGCCCCAGGTTCTTTGTGCGTCTCCAGCCTGCTCCTCATCCTTCTTTGTTGGTCTGTGTCCTGCTCTTCCCCTCTCTCTGCTGCTTTTATCTCCACCTCCGTCAGGCTCCCTGTCCTCCTCTGGCCGTCCTGTTCCCTGCCTCGTGCCTTCTCACTACACGCACACACGCCCCCCCCCGCCCCCGTCCAGCCGGATGCTGCTCTTCTCTCCTCCTACTGTCCTGTGCCCTGCTCGTCACCTTTGGTGGCCTCCCCCTCTGCCCAGCAGCCCGTCGCTCCAGGAGCCAGGCGACGGACGGTCCGTTCCCTGCCAAACCGGGACAAGCGCGTGCCGTGGCTTAGCCTCAGCTGGCAACTCTGCACCAGGGAGCTGCTTGCTCGCTCCACCCTCAGTGGGCTGGGGGAGAGAGCTGGAAGGGTAAAAGTGAGAAAAATCATGGGTTGAGATCAAGACGGTTTAATAGGTAAAGCAAAAGCTGTGCGTGGAAGCAAAGCAAGGAATTAATTCGCTCCTCCTTTTCGGCGGGCAGGTGTTGAGCTGTTTCTGGGAAAGCAGGGCTCTGTCATGTGTAACGGTTAGTTAGGAAGAGAAATGCCGTAGCCCCCAAGGACTCCCCCTTCTTCCCACAGTTGGAACCCGCAGTTCGGTACGGGCGTGTAGTGCACGAGCGAGCTAGGCTACGTGCCTAGGAAGCCTCATCTCGTAAGAGCTGTAAGACACCCCCGTGTTCTCTTCAGGTGGAGGTCGGCCTAGAGTCTGGAGCTGCAGAAGAGGCAGGGAGGAGAGGAGGGGAAAGAAGCATGTGAACGGCTAAATTGTGCCAGCAGCGCTGAGAGCGAGAGTCGCGGTGAGTCCTGGGCCAGTGGGGCCCCGTTGCCTCTCTTGTACGTCCTGGGCCCTCCCTGTCTCTCCCCCGGCCCCCTCTCTTTCCTTACCTGCTGCAAAATTATTTTTTTTTTGCGCCCCCCCCGCACCTTCTTTCTCCGTCTCGCTCTGAGTGGCTCCCTGCCTCCCCGTCTTTTCAGTCCTCCCTCTCTCTGTCCTGTAGCCTGTGGCTACTTGTTCTTTCTCCGCCTCTCTCTGCCTGGCTCTGGCTCCGTTTTTATTTTTTTACTCCTCCTGCTCTGTCCTGTAGCCTGTCGGTATTTTTGTCTTTCTCTGGCTCTCTCGGTCTGACTCCCTGTGTTACCGAAAAACGCGGTAAAATCGGAAACAACTCCTCAAGACCAATTTAGTATTAAAGAGCAGGCATTCTTTATTCACGGCGCCGGATGCACGGGGGATCGCTCCTCCTGGCGTGCGTACCTCACGCACCTTTCCCGTTCAATTTGTAGATCAAAATTTTACGTATTCATACGTATTCATTATTGTCCTGTCTGCTGATCGGTACAAACTTGCTCGTTCCGTATGTAAATCGCTGCGCAGGCTCGGTGGTGGTCCGTGAGTCGGTGGTCGCGATCTCCCCCTGCCAGAATTGCCTTTTACCTTCTTGGCTGTTAATCTTGGCAGTCTTGGCTAGTACTCTCAGTCCGCTCCACGAAACCGCGTTTTGTCATCCTTTTCTGACAGAAGCACGTTGTCTGTTGTTCTGCTGATGTTAACGATCGCCTAGGGACTAAAATGCAGATCAACAGGTGCGCTGATTCGTACGCTCCATGTTCCCGTAATGGAACACCGTCTCTGGTTGGCTGATTTCATCGCTTTGGTTACACCTGTTCCTGTTGTTCAGTTTCTTCTTTTTTGGCTTTGTGTGATTCTCTCTGTGATTCTGTTTTTCTCTGCCTCGCTTTTCCCAGCTCCCCGTCCCTCACTTGGAATGCCCGTTGTCCTTCACCAGCTCACTCTCCCTTGGTTGCCATCCCCGTTTCTGAATTCCTCCTGCTTTGCCACGTAGCCCGTGACTTTTTTCTTAATCTCTCTCTGTCTGCCTCAACGCTCCCCCCGCGCTTTTTCATTCGTCTGCTCTGCTCTGCACCCTGCTACTGTTCTTGCCTTTCTGAGTTCTTCTCTGTCGAGCTCCCTTTCCCTATTTGTGGATTCCTGTTCTTCCTGCAGCCACCGCTGTTCCCTGTGACCTCCGTCTCTCTCTGTCCAGCTCCCTGTCCCTAGGTTTTAATCCCTGCCTCTGCCCGCTGTAGCCCGTCTAGGTTTTTCTCTCGGCCTCTCTCTCTGTCCGGCTCCCTCTCTCTGTGTTCTAATTCCACGTTCTCTGTCACGTAGACCCGTGCTATTTGTTTGTCCTCATCTCTCTCTGTCCAGCTCCTTGCTGCGATGTTTTATTTCTTCCCTCTCTGTCTGTCTTTGTAGCCCGTTGCCGTTGTTGGTTTTTTTTTTTTCCCCCACTTGTTTCTTCATGTGTCTCTGTCTGCCTCCCAGTGCCTGATCTTTAATTCCTCCTTCCCTGTAGGCCGCTGTGCCTTTTTTCCATTCTACATTGTGTTCTCTTTGGTCTGCTGTTCTTATTCATCGATTCCCTCCTCGCTGCCCTGTGGCTTGTCCCCATTTATTGTTGCCTCTCTCTCCCTCTCTCTGGCTTCTTGCCCCTGTTTTTAAAATTCCTCCCTCTCTTCTCTCTTCCCTGTTGGCCGTGTGATCTTCAGCCTTTCTCCACCTCTTTCTGCCCAGCTCTCTGCGTCTATTCATTAATTCTTCCCTCTCTGCCCTGTAGCCTGTAGCTTCTGTCCTTTCTCCATCTTGCTGTCTCTGGCTTCCCCGTGACCCTCTTCTAGAATTGTTTCTCTCTTCTCTCTGTACGCATTGCGATTCCTTTTGCTCTCCATCTCCCTTTGTTTTGGTGTTTTTTTTGTTGTTTTTCTGGCTCCCTGTCCCTAATTGTTAATTCTCTGCCTTCTCATGCTCTGTACCACGTAGCCCCATGGTTTGTTTTGTGGTGTTCCCTCCCCGGCCCCTTCCCTCCGTCGCTGGCCGTCTCGGCTCCCTGTCCCCGTGGCTTCATTCTTCCCTTTCTGCCCTGTTCTTGTCGCTTATCTTGTCTGTCTCCATCTCGCTCGGTCCAGCTTCCTGCCCCTGTTCTTCTTTCCTCCCTCGCTGTCGTGCTGCCTGCCCCAGGTTCTTTGTGCGTCTCCAGCCTGCTCCTCATCCTTCTTTGTTGGTCTGTGTCCTGCTCTTCCCCTCTCTCTGCTGCTTTTATCTCCACCTCCGTCAGGCTCCCTGTCCTCCTCTGGCCGTCCTGTTCCCTGCCTCGTGCCTTCTCACTACACGCACACACGCCCCCCCCCGCCCCCGTCCAGCCGGATGCTGCTCTTCTCTCCTCCTACTGTCCTGTGCCCTGCTCGTCACCTTTGGTGGCCTCCCCCTCTGCCCAGCAGCCCGTCGCTCCAGGAGCCAGGCGACGGACGGTCCGTTCCCTGCCAAACCGGGACAAGCGCGTGCCGTGGCTTAGCCTCAGCTGGCAACTCTGCACCAGGGAGCTGCTTGCTCGCTCCACCCTCAGTGGGCTGGGGGAGAGAGCTGGAAGGGTAAAAGTGAGAAAAATCATGGGTTGAGATCAAGACGGTTTAATAGGTAAAGCAAAAGCTGTGCGTGGAAGCAAAGCAAGGAATTAATTCGCTCCTCCTTTTCGGCGGGCAGGTGTTGAGCTGTTTCTGGGAAAGCAGGGCTCTGTCATGTGTAACGGTTAGTTAGGAAGAGAAATGCCGTAGCCCCCAAGGACTCCCCCTTCTTCCCACAGTTGGAACCCGCAGTTCGGTACGGGCGTGTAGTGCACGAGCGAGCTAGGCTACGTGCCTAGGAAGCCTCATCTCGTAAGAGCTGTAAGACACCCCCGTGTTCTCTTCAGGTGGAGGTCGGCCTAGAGTCTGGAGCTGCAGAAGAGGCAGGGAGGAGAGGAGGGGAAAGAAGCATGTGAACGGCTAAATTGTGCCAGCAGCGCTGAGAGCGAGAGTCGCGGTGAGTCCTGGGCCAGTGGGGCCCCGTTGCCTCTCTTGTACGTCCTGGGCCCTCCCTGTCTCTCCCCCGGCCCCCTCTCTTTCCTTACCTGCTGCAAAATTATTTTTTTTTTGCGCCCCCCCCGCACCTTCTTTCTCCGTCTCGCTCTGAGTGGCTCCCTGCCTCCCCGTCTTTTCAGTCCTCCCTCTCTCTGTCCTGTAGCCTGTGGCTACTTGTTCTTTCTCCGCCTCTCTCTGCCTGGCTCTGGCTCCGTTTTTATTTTTTTACTCCTCCTGCTCTGTCCTGTAGCCTGTCGGTATTTTTGTCTTTCTCTGGCTCTCTCGGTCTGACTCCCTGTGTTACCGAAAAACGCGGTAAAATCGGAAACAACTCCTCAAGACCAATTTAGTATTAAAGAGCAGGCATTCTTTATTCACGGCGCCGGATGCACGGGGGATCGCTCCTCCTGGCGTGCGTACCTCACGCACCTTTCCCGTTCAATTTGTAGATCAAAATTTTACGTATTCATACGTATTCATTATTGTCCTGTCTGCTGATCGGTACAAACTTGCTCGTTCCGTATGTAAATCGCTGCGCAGGCTCGGTGGTGGTCCGTGAGTCGGTGGTCGCGATCTCCCCCTGCCAGAATTGCCTTTTACCTTCTTGGCTGTTAATCTTGGCAGTCTTGGCTAGTTCTCTCAGTCCGCTCCACGAAACCGCGTTTTGTCGTCCTTTTCTGACAGAAGCACGTTGTCTGTTGTTCTGCTGACGTTAACGATCGCCTAGGGACTAAAATGCAGATCAACAGGTGCGCTGATTCGTACGCTCCATGTTCCCGTAATGGAACACCGTCTCTGGTTGGCTGATTTCATCGCTTTGGTTACACCTGTTCCTGTTGTTCAGTTTCTTCTTTTTTGGCTTTGTGTGATTCTCTCTGTGATTCTGTTTTTCTCTGCCTCGCTTTTCCCAGCTCCCCGTCCCTCACTTGGAATGCCCGTTGTCCTTCACCAGCTCACTCTCCCTTGGTTGCCATCCCCGTTTCTGAATTCCTCCTGCTTTGCCACGTAGCCCGTGACTTTTTTCTTAATCTCTCTCTGTCTGCCTCAACGCTCCCCCCGCGCTTTTTCATTCGTCTGCTCTGCTCTGCACCCTGCTACTGTTCTTGCCTTTCTGAGTTCTTCTCTGTCGAGCTCCCTTTCCCTATTTGTGGATTCCTGTTCTTCCTGCAGCCACCGCTGTTCCCTGTGACCTCCGTCTCTCTCTGTCCAGCTCCCTGTCCCTAGGTTTTAATCCCTGCCTCTGCCCGCTGTAGCCCGTCTAGGTTTTTCTCTCGGCCTCTCTCTCTGTCCGGCTCCCTCTCTCTGTGTTCTAATTCCACGTTCTCTGTCACGTAGACCCGTGCTATTTGTTTGTCCTCATCTCTCTCTGTCCAGCTCCTTGCTGCGATGTTTTATTTCTTCCCTCTCTGTCTGTCTTTGTAGCCCGTTGCCGTTGTTGGTTTTTTTTTTTTTTCCCACTTGTTTCTTCATGTGTCTCTGTCTGCCTCCCAGTGCCTGATCTTTAATTCCTCCTTCCCTGTAGGCCGCTGTTCCTTTTTTCCATTCTACATTGTGTTCTCTTTGGTCTGCTGTTCTTATTCATCGGTTCCCTCCTCGCTGCCCTGTGGCTTGTCCCCATTTATTGTTGCCTCTCTCTCCCTCTCTCTGGCTTCTTGCCCCTGTTTTTAAAATTCCTCCCTCTCTTCTCTCTTCCCTGTTGGCCGTGTGATCTTCAGCCTTTCTCCACCTCTTTCTGCCCAGCTCTCTGCGTCTATTCATTAATTCTTCCCTCTCTGCCCTGTAGCCTGTAGCTTCTGTCCTTTCTCCATCTTGCTGTCTCTGGCTTCCCCGTGACCCTCTTTTAGAATTGTTTCTCTCTTCTCTCTGTACGCATTGCGATTCCTTTTGCTCTCCATCTCCCTTTGTTTTGGTGTTTTTTTTGTTGTTTTTCTGGCTCCCTGTCCCTAATTGTTAATTCTCTGCCTTCTCATGCTCTGTACCACGTAGCCCCATGGTTTGTTTTGTGGTGTTCCCTCCCCGGCCCCTTCCCTCCGTCGCTGGCCGTCTCGGCTCCCTGTCCCCGTGGCTTCATTCTTCCCTTTCTGCCCTGTTCTTGTCGCTTATCTTGTCTGTCTCCATCTCGCTCGGTCCAGCTTCCTGCCCCTGTTCTTCTTTCCTCCCTCGCTGTCGTGCTGCCTGCCCCAGGTTCTTTGTGCGTCTCCAGCCTGCTCCTCATCCTTCTTTGTTGGTCTGTGTCCTGCTCTTCCCCTCTCTCTGCTGCTTTTATCTCCACCTCCGTCAGGCTCCCTGTCCTCCTCTGGCCGTCCTGTTCCCTGCCTCGTGCCTTCTCACTACACGCACACACGCCCCCCCCTGCCCCCGTCCAGCCGGATGCTGCTCTTCTCTCCTCCTACTGTCCTGTGCCCTGCTCCTCACCTTTGGTGGCCTCCCCCTCTGCCCAGCAGCCCGTCGCTCCAGGAGCCAGGCGACGGACGGTCCGTTCCCTGCCAAACCGGGACAAGCGCGTGCCGTGGCTTAGCCTCAGCTGGCAACTCTGCACCAGGGAGCTGCTTGCTCGCTCCACCCTCAGTGGGCTGGGGGAGAGAGCTGGAAGGGTAAAAGTGAGAAAAATCATGGGTTGAGATCAAGACGGTTTAATAGGTAAAGCAAAAGCTGTGCGTGGAAGCAAAGCAAGGAATTAATTCGCTCCTCCTTTTCGGCGGGCAGGTGTTGAGCTGTTTCTGGGAAAGCAGGGCTCTGTCATGTGTAACGGTTAGTTAGGAAGAGAAATGCCGTAGCCCCCAAGGACTCCCCCTTCTTCCCACAGTTGGAACCCGCAGTTCGGTACGGGCGTGTAGTGCACGAGCGAGCTAGGCTACGTGCCTAGGAAGCCTCATCTCGTAAGAGCTGTAAGACACCCCCGTGTTCTCTTCAGGTGGAGGTCGGCCTAGAGTCTGGAGCTGCAGAAGAGGCAGGGAGGAGAGGAGGGGAAAGAAGCATGTGAACGGCTAAATTGTGCCAGCAGCGCTGAGAGCGAGAGTCGCGGTGAGTCCTGGGCCAGTGGGGCCCCGTTGCCTCTCTTGTACGTCCTGGGCCCTCCCTGTCTCTCCCCCGGCCCCCTCTCTTTCCTTACCTGCTGCAAAATTAATTTTTTTTTGCGCCCCCCCCGCACCTTCTTTCTCCGTCTCGCTCTGAGTGGCTCCCTGCCTCCCCGTCTTTTCAGTCCTCCCTCTCTCTGTCCTGTAGCCTGTGGCTACTTGTTCTTTCTCCGCCTCTCTCTGCCTGGCTCTGGCTCCGTTTTTATTTTTTTACTCCTCCTGCTCTGTCCTGTAGCCTGTCGGTATTTTTGTCTTTCTCTGGCTCTCTCGGTCTGACTCCCTGTGTTACCGAAAAACGCGGTAAAATCGGAAACAACTCCTCAAGACCAATTTAGTATTAAAGAGCAGGCATTCTTTATTCACGGCGCCGGATGCACGGGGGATCGCTCCTCCTGGCGTGCGTACCTCACGCACCTTTCCCGTTCAATTTGTAGATCAAAATTTTACGTATTCATACGTATTCATTATTGTCCTGTCTGCTGATCGGTACAAACTTGCTCGTTCCGTATGTAAATCGCTGCGCAGGCTCGGTGGTGGTCCGTGAGTCGGTGGTCGCGATCTCCCCCTGCCAGAATTGCCTTTTACCTTCTTGGCTGTTAATCTTGGCAGTCTTGGCTAGTTCTCTCAGTCCGCTCCACGAAACCGCGTTTTGTCGTCCTTTTCTGACAGAAGCACGTTGTCTGTTGTTCTGCTGACGTTAACGATCGCCTAGGGACTAAAATGCAGATCAACAGGTGCGCTGATTCGTACGCTCCATGTTCCCGTAATGGAACACCGTCTCTGGTTGGCTGATTTCATCGCTTTGGTTACACCTGTTCCTGTTGTTCAGTTTCTTCTTTTTTGGCTTTGTGTGATTCTCTCTGTGATTCTGTTTTTCTCTGCCTCGCTTTTCCCAGCTCCCCGTCCCTCACTTGGAATGCCCGTTGTCCTTCACCAGCTCACTCTCCCTTGGTTGCCATCCCCGTTTCTGAATTCCTCCTGCTTTGCCACGTAGCCCGTGACTTTTTTCTTAATCTCTCTCTGTCTGCCTCAACGCTCCCCCCGCGCTTTTTCATTCGTCTGCTCTGCTCTGCACCCTGCTACTGTTCTTGCCTTTCTGAGTTCTTCTCTGTCGAGCTCCCTTTCCCTATTTGTGGATTCCTGTTCTTCCTGCAGCCACCGCTGTTCCCTGTGACCTCCGTCTCTCTCTGTCCAGCTCCCTGTCCCTAGGTTTTAATCCCTGCCTCTGCCCGCTGTAGCCCGTCTAGGTTTTTCTCTCGGCCTCTCTCTCTGTCCGGCTCCCTCTCTCTGTGTTCTAATTCCACGTTCTCTGTCACGTAGACCCGTGCTATTTGTTTGTCCTCATCTCTCTCTGTCCAGCTCCTTGCTGCGATGTTTTATTTCTTCCCTCTCTGTCTGTCTTTGTAGCCCGTTGCCGTTGTTGTTTTTTTTTTTTTTTTTTCCCACTTGTTTCTTCATGTGTCTCTGTCTGCCTCCCAGTGCCTGATCTTTAATTCCTCCTTCCCTGTAGGCCGCTGTTCCTTTTTTCCATTCTACATTGTGTTCTCTTTGGTCTGCTGTTCTTATTCATCGATTCCCTCCTCGCTGCCCTGTGGCTTGTCCCCATTTATTGTTGCCTCTCTCTCCCTCTCTCTGGCTTCTTGCCCCTGTTTTTAAAATTCCTCCCTCTCTTCTCTCTTCCCTGTTGGCCGTGTGATCTTCAGCCTTTCTCCACCTCTTTCTGCCCAGCTCTCTGCATCTATTCATTAATTCTTCCCTCTCTGCCCTGTAGCCTGTAGCTTCTGTCCTTTCTCCATCTTGCTGTCTCTGGCTTCCCCGTGACCCTCTTCTAGAATTGTTTCTCTCTTCTCTCTGTACGCATTGCGATTCCTTTTGCTCTCCATCTCCCTTTGTTTTGGTGTTTTTTTTTGTTGTTTTTCTGGCTCCCTGTCCCTAATTGTTAATTCTCTGCCTTCTCATGCTCTGTACCACGTAGCCCCATGGTTTGTTTTGTGGTGTTCCCTCCCCGGCCCCTTCCCTCCGTCGCTGGCCGTCTCGGCTCCCTGTCCCCGTGGCTTCATTCTTCCCTTTCTGCCCTGTTCTTGTCGCTTATCTTGTCTGTCTCCATCTCGCTCGGTCCAGCTTCCTGCCCCTGTTCTTCTTTCCTCCCTCGCTGTCGTGCTGCCTGCCCCAGGTTCTTTGTGCGTCTCCAGCCTGCTCCTCATCCTTCTTTGTTGGTCTGTGTCCTGCTCTTCCCTCTTTCTGCTGCCTCTCTTCCCCTCTCTCTGCTGCTTTTATCTCCACCTCCGTCAGGCTCCCTGTCCTTCTCTGGCCGTCCTGTTCCCTGCCTCGTGCCTTCTCACTACACGCACACACGTCCCCCCCGCCCCGTCCAGCCGGATGCCGCTCTTCTCTTCTCTCTTCCTACTGTCCCGTGCCCTGCTCCTCACCTTTGGTGGCCTCCCCCTCTGCCCAGCAGCCCGTCGCCCCAGGAGCCAGGCGACGGACGGTCCGTTCCCTGCCAAACCGGGACAAGCGCGTGCCGTGGCTTAGCCTCAGCTGGCAACTCTGCACCAGGGAGCTGCTTGCTCGCTCCACCCTCAGTGGGCTGGGGGAGAGAGCTGGAAGGGTAAAAGTGAGAAAAATCATGGGTTGAGATCAAGGCTGTTTAATAGGTAAAGCAAAAGCTGTGCGTGGAAGCAAAGCAAGGAATTAATTCACTCCTCCTTTTCGGCGGGCAGGTGTTGAGCCACCTCTGGGAAAGCAGGGCTCTGTCATGTGTAATGGTTACTTAGGGAGAGAAATGCCGTAGTCCCCGCCCTCCCTCCCCCCCCCCCCCCCCCCAAGGACTCCCCCTTCTTCCCCCAGCTGCGTGTGCTGAGCATGATGTCAAATGGTATGGAATATCCCTTTGGTCAGTTAGCTGGGAAAGCTTTCCCAGCTGTGTCCTCTCCCAGCCTACCTGCTGGTGGGGCACTGAGAGAACCAGAAGAGGCCCTGACTGTGGAAGCAGTGCTCAGCAAGAACCAAAACATCTCTACATTATTAACGGTGTTTTGAGCATAAATCCAAAACGTATCCCTTCCTAGCTACTGTGGAGAAAATGAGCACTATCGCAGCCAACACCAGCTCCGTGCGGCTGCGGCAACGGCGGCCGAGGTGGCCTTGGGGCAGGGGGGGAGCGTTGGGGACCCTGACCCACGAATGGCTCCTGGGACTTGTTACGTGCGCGCCTGCACAAACACCTGCCCTCTCCTTTGCCCTCAGGGCTGCGTTTGCGCTGCCTTTGCGTGGGGCAAGGGGCTGTGATGGAGCCCAGGGGAGGAGGTGGTGCACTGTGGGGGTGAGGGGAGGGCGCCCCCCGTTGCTGCTGCGCCTCAGCTGATGGCGGGGTCTGGATGGAGGAGCCCCAGGTGCGGGCGGTGGGGCTGACGGTGCCGGCTCCTCCCTGGAAAAGGGGTGGTGCCCGGCTCCGGGGGGCCAGTGTGAGCCGAGGGCGGAGCGGAGCGGAGCTGTGGCCGAGCGTCAGCGGGCTGCGACTGTAGCGAGGGAGGAGGTGAGCGGGGGCTGGGTGGTGGAGCGCTGCGTCCCGGGTAAAGCCCCGAGGAGGGCTGCGGCGGGGCAGCGCCGGGTCGGAGCGGGCGGTGGGGAGAGCGAGGCTGTGCTGAGGGCTCGGTGGGGCTTCCGGGTGCATCGGCGGCCGGGACGGTGGCCCGCAGGGTCCGAGAGCGGGGAGGGCGGGCTGGCGGCGTGCCGGGAGCTGTGGTGGTGCGCCTGCCGGGTGGCCGTGCGGCCGTGTTGTGTCGCAGAGCATGCCGGGAGGTGTAGTCCTTGCGGCGCGCGGCTGCCGGGCGGCCGTGTTGTGGCGCAGAGCGTGCCGGGAGGTGTAGTCCTGGCGCAGTGGCTGCCGGCGCTGTCACGTGGTTCGCCGGGGCGTGGCGGGAGGCGCGGTCTTCCGGCGCTCGAGCGCCGGGCGGCCGTGCCGCGTACGGTAGGCGCGGTGTATTTTTGGGGTTGGATTCGTGTTGATTTCTGGGGGCTTCCAGGTGCGGCCGCTCCCCGAGAAGCGGTGAGTTCCCCGGGAGCTGACAGAAGGGAAGAGGGAAAGGAGGAGGACCTTTTCCCCCTGCCCAGAGCGCAGATGATGGCCGCCTCCCCGGCTCGCCGGAGCTCCCGCTCAGCCTCCCCTTGCCCCCCCCTTGCCCCGTGCGCCTGCCCCCAGCCCCGGCACCTCCCCTGAAGCGTGCTGCGTAGCCCTTGGCCGCCCCCAGGCCCTGTCGTGAAGGCAGCGAGCCGGCCCTCAAGCGCACTGGATTCCCCCTCGGCGCAGGGGCCCTTAGCAGTAGCGCGGGGAAGGGGCGCTGTGTCCGGAAGCCCCTGCGCAAGGAGGGGCTTTGGTCAGGGTCGATCGACGGTAATGACGGTCGCTGTTTCTTCTTTCCCTCTCCCAGAGACCGTGCTGAGGACGTGGTTGTCTGTCCTTCCCCCGGGGACGCCGTCGACTGCGGCCGTCTCAGGCTTGCGTGGCTTCTCTCTGCCCGGCTTTGCCATCCTCGCAGCGCCGGGGCAAAAAGGGACACACAGAGCCCTTCCCGGCTGTGGACAGGAGCTGCCTCGGCTGAAGCTGGAGACGCCAACGAAAGGTAAAGCAGAAGAAACGGAAGGCGCTCTGGCTGCCAGCTGCCTTCCTGCTGCAGGCAAGAGAGAGCCTGTCCCTGCAGGTGAGGGAGGAAGGATCCCCCTTCATAGTCCACAGCGGGCCAGGCCACCAACGTGCACCGCAGGGTCTGTACGCGTAACCCGGAGTTGGGTACGGGTGTGTAGGGCACGAGCGAGCTAGGCTACGTGCCGAGGAAGCCTCATCTCGTAAGAGCGGTAAGACACCCACATATCCTCTTTAGGTGGAGGTCGGCCTAGAGTCTGGAGCTGCAGAAGAGGCAGGGAGGAGAGGAGGGGAAAGAAGCATCTGAACGGCTAAATTGTGCCAGCAGCGCTGAGAGCGAGAGTTGCAGTGAGTCCTGGGCCACTGGGGCCCCGTTGCCTCTCTTGTGCGTCCTGGGCCCTCCCTGTCTCTCCCCTGGCCCCCTCTCTTTCCTTACCTGCTGCAAAATTTTTTTTGTGTGTTTTTTTTTTTTGCGCCCCCCCCGCACCTTCTTTCTCCATCTCGCTCTGAGTGGCTCCCTGCCTCCCCGTCTTTTCCGTCCTCCCTCTCTCTGTCCTGTAGCCTGTGGCTACTTGTTCTTTCTCCGCCTCTCTCTGCCTGGCTCTGGCTCCGTTTTTATTTTTTTATTCCTCCTGCTCTGTCCTGTAGCCTGTCGGTATTTTGTCTTTCTCTGGCCCTCTTGGTCTGACTCCCTGTGTTACCGAAAAACGCGGTAAAATCGGAAACAACTCCTCAACGCCAGTTTAGTATTAAAGAGCAGGCGTTGTTTATTCACGACGCCAGACGCACGGGGGATCGCTCCTCCTGGCGTGCGTACCTCACACACCTTTCCCGTACAATTTGTAGATCAAAATTTTAGGTATTCATACATAGTCATTATTGCCCTGTCTACTGATCGGTACAAACTTGCTCGTTCCGTATGTAAATTACTGCGCAGGCTCGGTGGTGGTCCGTGAGTCGGTGGTCGCGATCTCCCCCTGCCAGAATTGCCTTTTGCCTTCTTGGCTCTTAATCTTGGCGGTCTTGGCTAGTTTTCTCAGTCCGCTCCACGAAACCGCGTTTTGTCATCCTTTTCTGACAGAAGCACGTTGTCTGTTGTTCTGTTGACATTAACGATCGCCTAGGGACTAAAATGCAGATCGACGGATACGCTGATTCGTACGCTCCATGTTCCCGTAATGGAACACCGTCTCTGGTTGGCTGATTTCATCGCTTTGGTTCCACCTGTTCCTGTTGTTCAGTTTCTTCTTTTTTGACTTTGTTTGATTCTCTCTGTGATTCTGTTTTTCTCTGCCTCGCTTTTCCCAGCTCCCCGTCCCTCACTTTGAATGCCCGTTATCCTTCAGCAGCTCACTCTCCCTTGGTTGCCATCCCCGTTTCTGAATTCCTCCTGCTTTGCCACGTAGCCCGTGACTTTTTTCTTAATCTCTCTGTCTGCCTCAACGCTCCCGCCGCGCTTTTTAATTCGTCTGCTCTGTACCCTGCTACTGTTCTTGCCTTTCTGAGTTCTTCTCTGTCCAGCTCCCTTTCCCTGTTCATGAATTCCTGTTCTTCCTGCACCCGCCGCTGTTCCCTGTGATCTCCGTCTCTCTCTGTCCAGCTCCCTGTCCCTAGGTTTTAATTCCTGCCTCTGCCCGCTGTAGCCCGTCTAGATTTTTCTCTCGGCCTCTCTCTCTGTCCGGCTCCCTCTCTCTGTGTTCTAATTCCACGTTCTCTGTCACGTAGACCCGTGCTATTTGTTTGTCCTCATCTCTCTCTGTCCAGCTCCTTGCTGCTATGTTTTCTTTCTTCCCTCTCTCTCTGTCTTTGTAGCCCATTGCTGTTGTTGTGTTTTTGGTTTTGTTTTTTTTTTCCACTTGTTTCTTCGTTTGTCTCTGTCTGCCTCCCAGTGCCTGATCTTTAATTCCTCCTTCCCTGTTGGGCCGCTGTTCCTTTTTTCCATTCTACGTTGTGTTCTCTTTGGTCTCCTGTTCTTATTCATCGGTTCCCTCCTCGCCGCCCTGTGGCTTGTCCCCATTTATTGTTGCCTCTCTCTCCCTCTCTCTGGCTTCTTGCCCCTGTTTTTAAAATTCCTCCCTCTCTTCTCTCTTCCCTGTTGGCCGTGTGATCGTCAGCCTTTCTCCACCTCTTTCTGCCCAGCTCTCTGTGTCTATCCATTAATTCTTCCCTCTCTGCCCTGTAGCCTGTAGCTTTTGTCCTTTCTCCATCTTGCTGTCTCTGGCTTCCCCATGACCCTGTTTTAGAATTGTTTCTCTCTTCTTTCTGTACGCATTGCGATTCCTTTTGCTCCCCATCTCCCTTTGTTTTGGGTGTTGTTTTGTTGTTGTTTTTCTGGCTCCCTGTCCCTAATTCTTAATTCTCTGCCTTCTCGTGCTCTGTACCACGTAGCCCCGTGGTTTGTTTTGTGGTGTTCCCTCCCCGGCCCCTTCCCTCCGTCGTTGGCTGTCTCGGCTCCCTGTCCCCGTGGCTTCATTCTTCCCTTTCTGCCCTGTTCTTGTCGCTTATCTTGTCTTTCTCCATCGCGCTCGGTCCAGCTTCCTGCCCCTATTCTTCTTTCCTCCCTCGCTGTCGTGCTGCCTGCCCCAGGTTCTTTGTGCGTCTCCAGCCTGCTCCTCTTCCTTCTTTGTTGGTCTGTGTCCTGCTCTTCCCTCTTTCTGCTGCCTCTCTTCCCCTCTCTCTGCTGCTTTTATCTCCACCTCCGTCAGGCTCCCTGTCCTTCTCTGGCCGTCCTGTTCCCTGCCTCGTGCCTTCTCACTACACGCACGCACGTCCCGTCCCCCGCCCCGCCCCGTCCAGCCGGATGCCGCTCTTCTCTTCTCTCTTCCTACTGTCCCGTGCCCTGCTCCTCACCTTTGGTGGCCTCCCCCTCTGCCCAGCAGCCCGTCGCCCCAGGAGCCAGGCGACGGACGGTCCGTTCCCTGCCAAACCGGGACAAGCGCGTGCCGTGGCTTAGCCCCAGCTGGCAACTCTGCACCAGGGAGCTGCTTGCTCGCTCCACCCTCAGTGGGCTGGGGGAGAGAGCTGGAAGGGTAAAAGTGAGAAAAATCATGGGTTGAGATCAAGGCTGTTTAATAGGTAAAGCAAAAGCTGTGCGTGGAAGCAAAGCAAGGAATTAATTCACTCCTCCTTTTCGGCGGGCAGGTGTTGAGCCACCTCTGGGAAAGCAGGGCTGTCATGTGTAATGGTTACTTAGGGAGAGATGTGCCGTAGCCCCCGCCCCCCCCCCCCCCCCCAAGGACTCCCCCTTCTTCCCCCAGCTGCGTGTGCTGAGCATGATGTCAAATGGTATGGAATATCCCTTTGGTCAGTTAGCTGGGAAAGCTTTCCCAGCTGTGTCCTCTCCCAGCCTACCTGCTGGTGGGGCACTGAGAGAACCAGAAGAGGCTCTGACTGTGGAAGCAGTGCTCAGCAAGAACGAAAACATCTCTACATTATTAACGGTGTTTTGAGCATAAATCCAAAACGTATGCCTTCCTAGCTACTGTGGAGAAAATGAGCACTATCCCAGCCAACACCAGCTCCGTGCGGCTGCGGCAACGGCGGCCGAGGTGGCCTTGGGGCAGGGGGAGCGTTGGGGACCCTGACCCACGAATGGCTCCTGGGACTTGTTACGTGCGCGCCTGCACAAACACCTGCCCTCTCGTTTGCCCTCAGGGCTGCGTTTGCGCTGCCTTTGCGTGGGGCAAGGGGCTGTGATGGAGCCCAGGGGAGGAGGTGGTGCACTGTGGGGGTGAGGGGAGGGGGCCCCCCGTTGCTGCTGCGCCTCAGCTGTGGGCGGGGTCTGGATGGAGGAGCCCCAGGTGCGGGCGGTGGGGCTGACGGTGCCGGCTCCTCCCTGGAAAAGGGGTGGTGCCCGGCTCCGGGGGGCCAGTGTGAGCCGAGGGCGGAGCGGAGCGGAGCTGTGGCCGAGCGTCAGCGGGCTGCGACTGTAGCGAGGGAGGAGGTGAGCGGGGGCTGGGTGGTGGAGCGCTGCGTCCCGGGTCAAGCCCCGAGGAGGGCTGCGGCGGGGCAGCGCCGGGTCGGAGCGGGCGGTGGGGAGAGCGAGGCTGTGCTGAGGGCTCGGTGGGGCTTCCGGGTGCATCGGCGGGAGGGACGGTGGCCCGCAGGGTCCGAGAGCGGGGAGGGCGGGCTGGCGGCGTGCCGGGAGCTGTGGTGGTGCGCCTGGCGGGTGGCCGTGCGGCCGTGTTGTGGCGCAGAGCATGGCGGGAGGTGTAGTCCTTGCGGCGCGCGGCTGCCGGGCGGCCGTGTTGTGGCGCAGAGCATGCCGGGAGGTGTAGTCCTTGCGGCGCGCGGCTGCCGGGCGGCCGTGTTGTGGCGCAGAGCATGCCGGGAGGTGTAGTCCTGGCGCAGTGGCTGCCGGCCCTGTCACGTGGTTCGCCGGGGCGTGGCGGGAGGCGCGGTCTTCCGGCGCTCGGGTGCCGGGCGGCCGTGCCGCGTACGGTAGGCGCGGTGTATTTTTGGGGTTGGATTCGTGTTGATTTCTGGGGGCTTCCAGGTGCGGCCGCTCCCCGAGAAGCGGTGAGTTCCCCGGGAGCTGACAGAAGGGAAGAGGGAAAGGAGGAGGACCTTTTCCCCCTGCCCAGGGCGCAGATGATGGCCGCCTCCCCGGCTCGCCGGAGCTCCCGCTCAGCCTCCCCTGGCCCCCCCTTGCCCCGTGCGCCTGCCCCCAGCCCCGGCACCTCCCCTGAAGCGTGCTGCGTAGCCCTTGGCCGCCCCCAGGCCCTGTCGTGAAGGCAGCGAGCCGGCCCTCAAGCGCACTGGATTCCCCCTCGGCGCAGGGGCCCGTAGCAGTAGCGCGGGCAAGGGGCGCTGTGTCCGGAAGCCCCTGCGCAAGGAGGGGCTTTGGTCAGGGTCGATGGACGGTAATGACGGTCGCTGTTTCTTCTTTCCCTCTCCCAGAGACTGTGCTGAGGACGTGGTTGTCTGTCCTTCCCCCGGGGACGCCGTCGACTGTGGCCGTCTCAGGCTTGCGTGGCTTCTCTCTGCCCGGCTTTGCCATCCTCGCAGCGCCGGGGCGAAAAGGGACACACAGAGCCCTTCCCGGCTGTGGACAGGAGCTGCCTCGGCTGAAGCTGGAGACGCCAACGAAAGGTAAAGCAGAAGAAACTGAAGGCGCTCTGGCTGCCAGCTGCCTTCCTGCTGCAGGCAAGAGAGAGCCTGTCCCTGCAGGTGAGGGAGGAAGGATCCCCCTTCATAGTCCGCAGCGGGCCAGGCCACCAACGTGCACCGCAGGGTCCGTACGCGTAACCCGGAGTTCGGTACGGGCGTGTAGTGCACGAGCGAGCTAGGCTACGTGCCGAGGAAGCCTCATCTCGTAAGAGCGGTAAGACACCCACGTATCCTCTTTAGGTGGAGGTCGGCCTAGAGTCTGGAGCTGCAGAAGAGGCAGGGAGGAGAGGAGGGGAAAGAAGCATCTGAACGGCTAAATTGTGCCAGCAGCGCTGAGAGCGAGAGTCGCGGTGAGTCCTGGGCCACTGGGGCCCCGTTGCCTCTCTTGTGCATCCTGGGCCCTCCCTGTCTCTCCCCTGGCCCCCTCTCTTTCCTTACCTGCTGCAAAATTTTTTTTTGTTTGTTTTTTTTTTTTTTTTTTGCGCCCCCCCGCACCTTCTTTCTCCATCTCGCTCTGAGTGGCTCCCTGCCTCCCCGTCTTTTCAGTCCTCCCTCTCTCTGTCCTGTAGCCTGTGGCTACTTTTCTCTGCCTCTCTCTGCCTGCACTGGATTCCCCCTCGGCGCAGGGGCCCGTAGGAGTAGCGCGGGGAAGGAGCGGTGTGTCCAGAAGCCCCTGTGGAAGGAGGCTTTGGTCAGGGTTGATCTGCGGTAATAACGGTTGCTGTTTCCTCTTTCCCTCTCCCAGAGGCTGTGCTCAGGATGGGGTTGTCTGTCCTTCCTGTTCGTCTCTTCCTCTCTCTATTCCTTTGCGCTGGTCCCTCTCCCTATTGTTTATTGTTTTGCTTCTCTGAACCTTTTTTTATTCCCAGCGTTTTCCCGTGACAGGAGCAGCAAAGAAGGGAGCGGAGCATCGGGGTATCCATGGAGAGAGCATTGGGCGTTCTCCTGTCTTTGTGGGGCTGACCCTGAGGAAGTGTGGTACGTGGGTCGGTAGCATGAATATATATATTTTGTGGGTGCACAAACCCGTTTCAGAGTGTCAGAGGGTAAGGGTTTTGTTCTGTTCAGTGTAAACATTGTTCTGTTTGGTGAATTTGTCGAAGATGAGAGTTCAGTGGGGGAGGAAGTCAGCTCTCTGGCTGGTTTGAGGGTAAGGTGGGCTGTACGTGTTTGTCGGTCATCTCTCACCTGCCAGATGTTTTGAACTAGTTGTATCTGGTTTTCGTAGGGAGTCACGAAGGGGTTTGGGGCTCCCCAGTGGCGGGTGCTGTGGCCAAAAGAGAAAGCAGGGTCACAGAGTGCTTCATTTACAGGGCTGGCCTCGGCCATCTACTGCACAAACTTCTGGTATGTAGCAATCGGGACTCGATTTCCTGAAGGAGGAGAGGATGATGGAGCTCGTTATAAGAGCATAATCGTTTTGTCTTCTTTTGGCAGTACGGGCACCCGAGGACCAGCTTGCTTTTGAGGAACGGCACGAGGATGTTGGTGTCGACGCTCAGCAGAGGAAGGAAGCTTCTTTTGGAGGCCAAGAAGATGAAGTAGACTGCTTATTTGTTGTGTTTGATTTTCATTGCGGGGATGGGGAGGGGTGGAACATGCAAAATGCGGTCCTGGGCAGGGGAGGTTTCTGACGTGGGAGGCCGTGAGAGAGATCATGGACGCTGCTGGACAGGCGTTAGAACCCGTTGCTCAGGTTGGACGAACCCGGCAGAACCACCGCACCATCTTAAGTAATGCCTGCTCACGTACTGAGATTTTGGTAGTTGCCCCCGCATCAGCTTTGGCTTTTCCTCGTCGAGCTTGTATTTTGGCAAGAAGCGTCTTTCGTTAAGCGTTTGGGTCTAAGGGGTGTCCGTGAGGCTACGTGGTGCCCATCCCCATGAGATTTTGTGACCATCAAGTGATATTCAGCATCCATCTTATGCCCGTCTCCTGTAACTACTCTGCAGTTTTCGCTTAAGGCTTGATAGCGCAGCGTTAGCTGAGGGCGGCATTTCCCCCGCTGGCCCCTCCACGCCGACGGCGTTTCCCCTGCCGGCCGCTGTCCGTTCCCTGTAACTGTGACTCTTGTCCCGGCAGAACCTTTGCCAAAGCCACCTTTGTGCTCCACAGCAGTCTGTTTTCTGTCTCGAGTATGTTTCTTTTCGGTATCCGATACCCCAGAGCTGTGTACCGTTGGCTCAGGTCTCTTCTTGAGCTTCTGCGAGAAGAGAGAGCCTTCATCTGTTTTTATCCATGTGTCTCCTGGGGTGTTTTTTTGTTGTCCTTTACAATTTAGTTTTGCCCCAGCTACTGAGGTGTTAATTTAGCTGCTTCATACGGTTCCCGATACGCTTGTGTATTTCCACGTTTCTTTTCGTGTTTTTTGTCCTTTGAGACTGATCTAGTTCTGTTAAGGGACTGAGCGAGAGAGAGCGTTGAGGTGACTCCGAATGGTTGATGGCTTTACAATAAATGATTTACTTTATAACCAGAGATATTTTTTGAGAAGGGGTTCTTAAAAGATTTCGTTCTGCTTTGCCATTCCGCTGGGGTAGATGAGCCCCAGCCTTTTTTCAGGAGGCTCATTCTGCTCCTGGGCTTCTCTGGTACTGTTCCTTGAGTTGGTTGCAGGTTTTGAGCTGTCTAAGCTCTTTGGGTAGGTGTGTTTTGACATTCAGAGATGGGGAGGTTTCTGGTTGAGGTAAGAGATTAAGGAGCAGTCAAAGTTGAGCAGCAGATATATATTAGGAAGTACACTTGTAGGAGCTTTTGTTTTCCCTTGGGTCAGTAAGTTTTTGTTGGGTGTTCAGGGGTAGCAAGATGGTCTAACAGTGTGTTTTGGATTATTTGGTTTTGTGGGGGTGTTATGGTTTTGTCTGGGTTTTTTTGTTTGTGGTTTGTTGGGTTTTTTTGTGTGTGGTAGGTTTTTTGTTTGTTTTGTCTTGTTTTCCAGGAATTTTGACTTGACTGAAGGTAGAACCTTATATTTTTTCCACCAGTTTTGCCTGTGCGTTGTGCAAGTTGTGTCAGCGCGGCCACTCGAGCGTGCTGTCTGCCGAGAGGTTCTCCACGCGGCTGTTCATGGAGTCGCTCAGGAGTGAGTTACCTACAAAGGGAGAGTGTGTCGCTACACCAGCCACGCCTGTTTGCTTCCCATACTGCTTTTGGTGTTTGGCCTATCAGTGTCCGCCTGTGCTTGAGTCATCTGACACGAACTGTGATTTTTGTGTGTTGCGTGGTTTGACTTTTTCTTGCAGTTTAAGTAACAGGTCGAGGGTTAAGCAGGACAGTCGAGCGAGGCGTGACGGCAAAGGCGAGCAGATGGCGTCGTGTGCTGTGACGGGGCGGGCTGTGAGGTCACTCGTCTGGGATTTCTGCCTTTGGGGTCTCTGTGTTGCCGAACAAGTCGGTCAAAAGGATTTGTTAGTTTGTTTTGCGTGGTGAGCTCTTGATTTTGGAAAGCAGTGTCCAACATCTGTGTGCCTCTCCGTATTTCCCCAGAAGTGGGCCCGGCATTGAAGGTGACGGTTCCCCAGCCATCGGGGACGGACCGAGAATGCGAGCAGGCACCTGACGTGGCCACTGACCCGGGAGGCACGGATTGGGAGGTGAGCGGAGCCGTGTTGGCACGGTAGGGGAAAGGATGAGTCTGGAATGTGGCTGTTGGTGCAGATGCGCGGTAGGGAGCCGGACACGGAAGGGAGGGGGCGAACAGAGCATCGTGAGAAGGTAGGTCAGCACGTGACAACGGAGGGGTCGTGCAGTGTGAGCACCTATGTGACTAGTTAATGAAGGGACTCACAAAACTATATGCAAAGCGGGATGTCTGCCCCGAGCTCGTTGGGCAAGGTGAGCGATGAACAGGGAGCCGTAGCAGCTGTTATTTTTGAGGTGTGGAATTGTTTGTGAGCGGGCGGCCGCTTCCAGGCGCAGGGGTCGCCTTGTCTCTCTGGTTCTCTAGGCACCGTAGGTGGCGGCGGCCACGACATCCAGCCTCATTAGAGCGTGGGGGAGCGGAAGTTCACGGCGCTTCCGAGGAGGCTGTTGTTGCGGAAGTGGCCGGCGTTGAGTGGTGCGATGCTGAGTGATGGCACCGCACGTTTGGAGATGAAGAGTATCCGTGTGACCGCAGCCCCATCCTACGTAGCCTGTGTGGCCTTTTTAAAGGATGGCTTTTGAGCCCCCAGATTTGGAAGGGAAGCTGAGGGGCCGATGCGGTCTTTGTGCGGGTGGCCGGTCGGTTGGGGGAAGCGCAGGTGGGGCAGGCAGGGGTTGTAAAATCAGCGGAGGGTACCGTTCAGAGACCGGACACGTTTGGGCCGAGAGAGGTTGTGGTGTCCTTTCTGCAAAACAGAAGCATCTGCCAGGCAGGGGAGTTCCTGCCTGTGCTTGTGCTGTTGTGTGGATTTTGTAGTCTGTCTTTGTTCCTTACTGTACTCGGGTCTCGATGTGTCTGTTGTTCTCCGTGCTGAGCAGGCACCTAGGTAGCAATATTGAGGGTTTTGCAAGCCCTGGCTCATCGGCATAATGGTAACCGAGAGCTTCCTTTCTCGCATTTTAAGTCTACTGCATAGATTTGTCTTGTGTCTGAAATATTAGACCTTTATAGAAGGTCATCTTTTTGCAGCGGTGATTAAGGCGGCCTCGATACTGCTGCTGAGGAGCAGTCTGAATACGCAGAGCCCTTTTCTGGGACCTGTTCCCTGCACCTGAACGTTCTGAGGTCTTTAAGAGTGGCTTGTCGCTCGTACGTCGTCCTAGTTGTGGGTATATGGTTTTATTGCAGGTGATGATGGTAGGTGACTTCTCTGCGGATGCTATAGCTTCTTCCTCGCTGCCGTATAGATCTTCTCGCCCGGTGGCATCTCTGGGCCGGAAGTCCGTCGTCTCGGTGAGAGTTTTCTTAGGTGCCTCGATCGCGTCGCTTGTAGTATTTGTGAGCGGTGTCGGTCCGTGCATGTCGATGCCTGTGTCAGAGCTGCTCCGCCTGGGGGTGTAGCAATGGTAGAGCGGAGGAAAGAATAGCAATAAGAGTATATGGTTAATGTTAATATGCATAGACTGTTTTGGCAACGCCCGTACAACCCTCGTCGGAGCGAGTGGCCGTTGGCAGCGGGCGAGGATGGTAATTTCCGGGGTGTTTTGTGGGTGCCGAGGGGATGACCGTAGCTGCCTGGGAGAGGCAGCTAGAGTGCTAGCTGAGCAGAGGGCACCTCTCAGCTGTTCAAGCTTGTACGTGCGTGGGGCTTAACATTTGATTGAAGGTATTTCCTTTAATGGCATGCAGTAGTTGGGCTCTAGATGGTATTCCTACGTGGAAGCAAGACCTGTGGAATGGTTAAGCTGTTGCTGTGCGTCCAGGTGACTTGTTCTGTCATGCTGTTCTTGCAGAGGATGAAGATGGAGCTGTGCAGGGTGATGGAGCAGAGCTGAGTAGAGCACACTAAGGCAGCGGGTCCGTGTGCGGGATTAAAGGGAAGATGCGACCGAAGGCTATTTGAGGAGCATTTCAGGCGAGCTGGGTCGCAGTGAGGGGGCGCATGGGGCTGGTGACTTTGTTCTCTTTGCTCTCAGGAGCACAGCGCTATCCCTAGGGGCTGGCAAGGTCCTAATTGTGGGGCCGGCGCCCATCGGGTGCTTCTTTTTGCGTTACAGTTTAAAGCGTGGATCGCTCTGATGTTTGAGGAGTTTCTGGGCAGTTGTCGTCTGCGGCGTCGTTCCCAGATGCGTGAACAGCTCTGCTCTGTCGCTGTCTGTTTTCAGGGAGCGTGATTTCTTCCCTGCATCCTTACGTTCTTAGGTCTTGTAGCTGGGCTTCTTGTGCCTCCTCCCTCTCAGTTTTGAGAGGAACTTCTTGTCACGGGCCCTGACGCTCTTCTAATCATTTTGGATCTCGTTAGGGCCTCCTTGCATCCCTGTCAGGGTTCTGCAGGTCTTGTTGCTGGACGAGCTCTTCCGTCCAGTTGTCTCTGTGTTTGCCGAGAGCGTTCTCTCGTCTCGGAGGCGCGCGGTTTGTAGTGTTTCTCATAGCGTTGGTGTGTGCGTTTTGTGAGTTTGGCTCGGAGCCGCCTTGCTGGCCGTGTAGAGTCGGGTAGGTGGCACAGCGATGAGAGCTTAGGGTTCATCTGTTGCTGTGCTAAGGCTGTTGGGGGAAAGGTGGTACCGTCATCTCGGATGGAGTGGCCCTCCTCAGCAGGCAAGGACCGTAATCACCGTGACGTTTTGTGGGCTCGGAGGCCGTGACCGTGGCTATCTGGGAGAGGCAGCTAGAGTTCAGCTGAGCAGATTACCTCTGCAGGGTGTTCAAGCTTGTACGTGCGTAGGGCTTCATGTTTGATGTCATATGTTTGTTTTTAATGGCAGGTTATAGTCGGTGTTCAGGAACAGTTAAGGTACTGCTGTGCAACCAGGCGACTTGTTTCGTATTGGTTTTGGAGATGCCGAGGGACGAGTCGTGCAGGGCGACGGAGGGGAACTGAGGGGACCGATGTAAGCGGGTGAGTCGGTGCGTGGTGTATATAGAGGGAAGATGTGACCGATGCCTCTATGACTCCATTGCTCCTTGCGTTTGTCTTTTGTTTTGGTTTTGAAGTAGCGTAGCAATGAGCAAAGGAGGCAAGTCGAGCAAGGCGAGTGGTGATTGGTGGGCTGAAGTAGCAGCTCTTTTCTGAGGTGTTGTGTTGCTGGTGAAGTTATAAGCAACGCGTGTCGTTTGGGTGTTACGGACGGCGGGCGAGGTGCCGTGTTCAGCTGCAAGTGACGTAGGCCGGGTGGGAGGCTGTCGAGGGAAAGGGGTGCGAGACGGGGATCGGTGCGGGCAGGCTGTGGCATCGGGCAGCATCTCAGGAGGTGCCTTTTCGCTTGGCTTTTTGCAGGTGCCGCTGGCAGGCTCGGAGTGCTGCTGCCGCACGCCTATGAGAGGTCTGAGAAGGTGGGGCAGCGGCCAGCATCTAAGACCAGAGAATGCTGTGGTCCGTCGTCGAGCTCTTCAGTTTTGTAGGTAACACGTGGGCCGTCTTTGGAACGGCGTATGAGCATTAGAAGTGAGCTGGGTAGTAATGAGGAAGTCACGGGGCGGTGATTTCTCACGAGCGTAACGGTAGTTTACTGTGTGTTGATACGTTTGGTGCCACAAGCGATGACGGAAGCGGGGTGTGATGCTGGAATCTGTGCAGAGCAGGTGAGCCGATGGGCATGTTCGTTTTGATGAGGGGGGTGCTCTGGAAGAGATCTGTGTTGACCTGTGTGATACTTATTGCTGGCTCTGGGTTTTTTCCTTTTTTACATGATGAAGAGGCACCTGGCCACTGCAAGAATATCCTGGTTAGCTGGTGTGTTTCTTGTTGTGAAAGGATGCATAATCTGACCCATCTGAAAGCCCCACAGTGTGACTTTTGTTAGGAAGAGATTTTGAAGAATTGAGATATTTCTTATTCAGTGAGGTTGCATTCTATGAACTTGCCATCAGAGTGCATCTTAGAGACAGTGTCTTTGTCAGCAGAACTCATCAGCACAAGACTTGCAAAGTATTGCTTTTTTTTAAAGACAAAAAAATCCACGGTCCTTGCGGAGATCCAAGCACAGCACATACTCCAAAGGTTGATGGCATTGGTAGTGCTTGGGTTCTCAGTTGTAACAGTCGAGATACCATAAAATGCGGTTCCCCTGCATGCTTCGGTACAGCCGAACGCATTAGCAGGTCTGCCGGTCCTTCTTGGTAGCCCCGTGTATTGCAACACTGGGGATTTGATTTGTGTGGTTTTTTGTTGTGGTATTATTTTTTCCCCCCCCCAAAAAAAGTAAAACTGTATCGGGGATCTCTTCACTCACCGATTCTTCTGTCATAAATGAAAGTTTAAAAAAAAGCTAACATCGTCTGATTTACGACGTGACTTGCGCTCTTTCAGCTGTAACTGCCAAGCAGATGTAGGGTACGATTTGTTAGGTGTACTTAAGCAGGTAGGTATTTGTTGTAAATATTTAATGAGGGGCGACTGAATGTTGTGGGGGGGTGTTTCCTGCCGGTATTTTGAGGGAGCGCTCTTAAGTACTTTATTTCAGTCTCGCTTTCGACGCGCGTTTCCCTGGCAGTTCAGCAGCATCTCTTGGGCGGGGCAGCCGGGCGGACGTCCCTCCCGACTCCATAACACGCCAAAACCCCCCAGTCACGTTGCTGCTGTGTATTTTGGAGATAGATAATCTTATGGCGGGCGTGAACGGCTGTGCGAGTTGAATGAACGCAGAAGGAAAATGGAAAGCTTTTAGAGCCTAGACGCTCATATTGGATGCGCGTAAACACGCGCCCGCCTTCTCAGCACAAAGTGAATTACTGAGGTTTATTCTTAATTTTTTACGTTACTCTTTCAAGTTTGACACGCTTCACTTCAGGCTTCGTGGAGCCAGGCAGCAAGACGTGCGGCGGCAGGGCGAGGGCTGTAGCTGCTGCGGTGGGTCTGTAAGCGGAGGTTCCGGTTCCGGTACAACTTTGCCCCGCAGCCTCACGGGGTTATCTCCCCGCAGCGGTGCCGTAAGGAAGGGATGAGATGTTTTCCAGCACCAGCCAGAGCGTTCAGTGTTACGCGAAGGATCTGTTCAAAATGGTATCGGTTAGTCTTAATACCGTTTTCAAGCGTTCCAATCACTCTAGCTTTTAAAGGATGTGTTGTGTTTTGACGTGACCCGTTTGCCTGGAATCTTGCTGCGGCTCAATTTCCTTCCTACCCCTTATGCTGACTGAGCTCCTCCATTTTCTTCTGTGCTATTTTATTAACGTGCTGAAATATAGTTTGGGATTTCTGTTTTTCAGATGTCGTCTAAGTGTCTCGTGATGCTCAAGAGATGCCTGCCGGTCGTTAAGCGTGGTGAAGGTAAGGGGCCATCCCTCGGCCTGGAGGCTCCTGGCTCTGTCTCCAGCGGGTGCCCCGCAGGTGCGGCCGCGAGGGCTGCCCGGTGGGGAGAGTCGGGGCCCCCAGGGACCGGGGCTGTTTGTCACCCCGGGGAGCCCGTCCCAGTGCGGGAACATGTCCGAGCGGAGCCCGAGAGAGACGTGACACCGTCCTCTGGCACGCTCCTGCTCTGCCGTGGGGCAGGCGCCAGCCTGCGGACAGGGGCTGGGGGGGCTGCAGCTGTTTGGGGGGCTGCCCCACCTTTTAGATTTTAGCAGAGCTCCCCCTTTTCTGGGGGGTGTGGGAGGGGTGTGCGTGTACCTTTGTAAATGGCACTATTAAAGTAATGAGCTGCAGGTTGGAGCAGGTTCCCTTGTTTAGTGCCCTTCTTGGGGGTGAATAAAATTGGGGGAGTCCTGGGGGGGGTGTGATGATGTCATGTGGGGTGCCCCGGTGTCACTGGGGGAGCTGATAATGCGTCAGAGGAACAGGTGAGTGGAGGCGTCATGTAGGGGTTCCCCCCCAAAAAGGGGGGTTACAGCCCCAAAATGCCTGAAAATTCAGGGGGGCTATTACAAAAACCTCTTATATATATTGACATGTGTAATATTAATTTATAGATGCATAAAGGGATTTTGAAATAAGAACTTATCTCTCCTATATTATATAACGGATTTCGGGATACAAAAATTCTGCATCGAGATGCAGGGTTTTAAAACACAAAAGTAACTCGACCGTCTATATATCTAGATCAAAAAATAAAGGAGTTTAAAGTGAAAAGGATAGATGAAGGAATTCAAAGCAGAAGAAAGTCTGACTAGAGCGAGCATCTACGCTTAGTGTGTGTTACATAGTCTAAGTAGATGTGTAATCTAAATAGAGGTTATATAGAGTGAAATAAGCCGAGGTATAACTGTAAGTAGATGTCTAAATAGAGAAGTCGAAAAAGATTGAAGTGTCAAAGGGTAAGTAAGCAGATAGCTAGCCTAAATAGCTGTTTTATGTACGTGTTAATATGGAAGTCTAAACAGGTATGTGTAAAGAGATATTCTGTGTAAGTGTAAATAGCCTAAATAGGTGTAAGTGTAAATATAATAGCTAAGTCTAAACAGATGTTGTATGTAAATGTAAAACAGATAGTATATATAAAATATAGATGTACTCCGTAAGGATGTGTAAGTAGACACATAGTGCAAATGTCTATGCTATGTAAGGTTTTAAAATGCAAAGAAACCACGTTGATAGAGATGTTTATAGAGAAGATTTAAAAATTAGACACACAGCCCACCCCCCAATCAACTGAAGGCACAAAAGCGCTTTCAAATGCTGCCCCTTCCCCGTTCTCCTTCTCCCATCCCGATTTGGGGCCGATTCCCCCAAATGGGGACTTTCCCCTCTGGGGCTGCGTAGGCAGCCTGGGAGCTGCTGCCAGGGCAGACACACACTCCAAAGCCCCTGAGTCTGGGTCTGCAATGGGGGGTGAAAAACCCCAAACAGGTTTGGGGGAAAGAAAACAATTCGGGGCTCTTGGGAAAGCCCACTCCTGCTGGGTTTGTGCAGTTGGAAAGGAGGGGGGTAAAAAAAGCGGGGGTGGGGGGGCGGAACCCTGCTAACCATTCTCATGCACAAAAGCAAAAAATCGCCAATTTCAATGTTGTGGAAAGGGTGAAAAAAACCCGGAAGTGAACCGTTTGGAAAAGCAATCCCAACTTTTACCTTATGGAAAAGCAAAAAAAAAAAAAAACCCCAAACGAACAAAACCAAAGTAACCCGAACAACAACAAAAAAAGCCAAACCATCCAACCGGAAATCACCAAAACTAAATAAACCCACCGAAAACCCTAAACTGGGGAAAATTTGGGGTGAAACACCGGCAGTTTGAGGGGCATTGCTGGGGCTTATCTGGAATGGATTCGCCGGAGCGGGTCAGTTATCTGGAGCGGATCATCTGCTGCAGGTTAGCCCAGGTGAGTTGCCCGTTGTGGATTATCCTGGGGGGACCCCCTGGTGTCAGTCATCCCCATGCATGTTCCCCGTGGCGTGTCTGCCCAGACATGCCCCTGTCCAGCGGTGTCCGCCTCCTCCCCCGCCCTCCCTCTGCGTGTGTCTGTGCCCTCCCAAACGCTTTCCCCTGACATGGCCCCCCCGCATGACTCTTTTTTCCCCCGGTGACGTCCTCCCTCTCCCTGGCCTCCTGTTCTGTGCTGGCTGAAGCCTTATGCTTACGCAGGATGAGCAGAGCAGGGTGCTGGCAGTGCAGAGGCGAGGCGAGGCGCTGCCAAGCCAACGAAGCCCAAGGCTCAGCAGCGCACAAGTCCTTTGCAGGTCAGCCACTGGCACCTGGTCTGCCTGGCTGCCCCGTGCCCTGACGCACAGCTGCCCCCCTCACCCCAGGCAGCCTGCCTTCGGAAGGGCAGCTGTGTTCCCCTGATTGATTTTCTTCTTTAACCCTCTAGGACCTGTTGACTTGCTGCTCTCCCTGTCACAGCCCTGATGCCGCAGGCCTACAGCAACTGATGGGGCTCACTCCGGGGGGGTGGGGGGTGGGAAAGGGGACCTTTCTCCCCAGGTCGTTTGTGCTGCTTCTCCTCCCTAGGGCGTGGGGTGGGGGTGAGTGGGGCAGGAGGGAGGACGGTAACGGCCACCTGATTTTTAAAGCAGTCGAGACGGAAGGACTAAAATGCTCGAGGCACTTTGGTGGTGGGCGGTGCGGAGGCAACGACTGACACTGCTGGGGCTGCGGGAGTGGGGAAGGTGCAGAGAAACATGAGCTCTGCGCACGCAGTAACAGTTCCGTTATCCCGGCGAACGTCACCCAGAGGCGGCGCGGGTCTTGCCCCAGAGAAGAGTCACGGACGTCGTGCCGCTGCCGCCGTGCTGTGCTACGGCAGCCGGGAATCGCGCATGCGGAGTGGCGATGGTGGACCCTGCTGACACCGTGCGGCCAAAGTGCGGTACCGCACCCGGAACAGACGCATGCGCAGTGGCGACGATGTGTCACTGCTCGCTGCTGCCACCGAGCGACCGAACCGCGGAACAGCGGGGGCCAGCTGCGCTACCCTGCTCGCGGCAGTCACCGAGCGCTCAAAACCGGGTACTGCAGACGGGCAGCCGCCCGTTCCCGAGGGTGAAGTTTTTTCGCTGGTCGCTGCTGCCACCGTGCAAGCAGATGCCGATACTGCAGCCAGGCAGTTCCGTATGCACAGTGGCGCTTTACTTTCTGCCCCTGCTTCCACCGACCGCCCAAGCCCTCGTAGTGCATGTGGGCAGCCGCGCATGCGCAGTGGCGCCTTTTTGTGCTCGCTGCTGCCACCGAGCGATCAAACCGCGGTACTGCAGGTGGGCAGCCGCGCATGCGCAGTGGGCCTTTTCTGCTCTCTGCTGCCACCGTGCGATCGAACCGCGGTACTGCAGGTGGGCGGCCGCGCATGCGCAGTGGCGCCTTTTCGCTCGCTGCTGCCACCGTGCGACCTAACAGCGGTACTGCAGGTGGGCGGCCGCGCATGCGCAGTGACGCCTCTTCCTGCTCTCTGCTGCCACCGTGCGATCAAACCGCGGTACTGCAGGTGGGCAGCCGCGCATGCACACTGGCGCCTTTTTGTGCTCGCTGCTGCCACCGAGCGACCGAACCGCGGGACAGCACGGGGGGGAGCTGCGCTACCCTGCTCGCGGCAGTCACCGAGCAATCAAAACCGGGTACTGCAGACGGGCAGCCGCCCGTTCCCGACGGTGAAATTTTTCCGCTGGTCGCTGCTGCCATCGTGCAAGCAGATTCCGGTACTGCAGCCAGGCAGTTCCGTATGCACAGTGCCGCTTTACTGTCTGCCCCTGCTTCCACCGACCGCCCAAACGCTCGCAGTGCATGTGGGCAGCCGCGCATGCGCAGTGGCGCCTCTTTCTGCTCTCTGCTGCCACCGTGCGACCAGACCGCGGTACTGCAGGTGGGCGGCCGCGCATGCGCAGTGGCGTCTCTTCATGCTCTCTGCTGCCATCGTGCGATCAAACAGCAGTACTGCAGGTCGGCAGCCGCGCATGCGCAGTGGCGCCTCCTGCTCTCTGCTGCCACCGTGCGACCAAACCGCGGTACTGCAGGTGGGCAGCCGCGCATGCGCAGTGACGCCTCCTTCTGCTCTCTGCTGCCACCGTGCGACCAAACCGCGGTACTGCAGGTGGACGGCTGCGCATGCGCAGTGGCGCCTCTTTCTGCTCTCTGCTGCCACCGTGCGATCAAACCGCGGTACTGCAGGTGGACGGCCGCGCATGCGCAGTAGCGCCTCTTTCTGCTCTCTGCTGCCACCGTGCGATCAAACCGCGGTACTGCAGGTTGGCAGCCGCGCATGCGCAGTGGCCACCCTTTGTTTTCTGCTCGCTGCTTCCACCAAGCGACCGAACCCCGGGACTGCAGGCGGGAGCTGCGCTACCCTGGTAGAGATTTCCACCCGCCCCTTACCCGATCGCGGCAGTCACCGGTCGATCAAAACCGGGTACTGCAGACGGGAAGCTGCCCGTTCCCCAGGCTGAAGTTTTCCTCTGGTCGCTGCTCCCACCGTGCAAGCAGATGCCGGTACTGCAGCCAGGCAGTTCCGTATGCGCGGTGGCGCTTTATTTTCTGCCCCCTACTTCCACCGAGCGCCCAAACCCTCGTACCGCAGGTGGGCAGCCGCGCATGCGCAGTGGCGACCTTTTAGCTCTCTGCTGCCACCGTGCGACCAAACCGCGGTACTGCAGCCAGCAGCCGTGCACGGGCTGTAGCGACATTTTGCCGCGCTCACTTCTCCACGCCACTTAGTGACCCCCCGCACGCTACGTGGTGACGTCACCGTGGGGGCCGGAACCGTGTAGGCACAGCCCCTAGCGACAGGTGTTGACCCCTTGCGATAGCCCGTTGAGGGCGGTCCTGATACCCCTCGCCACGCTCTTAGCAACGGGCCCTGCCCCCGGCGATGGGCAGGCGGGCCGTCTGATGTCCGACCCACCTGGCCCCACCCACCCACTTTGGTGCTGTGCGGTGCACTTTGCTCTCTGCTGCCACCCTGCGAGCCTTCATCCCTCGGGGGGGGCTCGGCCCGCCCCTTTTGCGGGGCGCTGTGGGAAGGGCGGGGGCGGGGCCCGGGGGTCGAAGAGCCCCAGCCGGGGCTCGGGCAGCTCTTGCTGCCCCTGGGCTTCTCTGCCGTCGGTGCTCCCGTGTTCCCTCGGGCGGTCGCAGCTTTGGGGCTGTCTCAGCCCCCCGGGCAGGCGTGCTCTGGCGTTTAGAGAAGCGGAGGCGTTGCCTGAGGTAAGGATTCCAGAGCTTGGCACTCTTTGGCAGCATCTGTACTAGAAAGGTCCCTTGTGGCCTGCTTTGCTTTTTTTCTCCCGGGATGTTGTTTCGGGCGCTGAGGGGGCGGTGAGACGGTTTAGTGGTATGGTGTTCTGTTTGGGGTTTGTTTTTTGCTTTGCTGGTTTTCTTCCCCCTTGTGAGATCATTTCATTCATTTATCATTTCATATTATCATTTACCCCGCGCCATTTCCGTCCCCTTTGGGCAGCAGCGGATCTGCTGCCGCTTCAGGCGGCCGCTTTCTCGAGGGCAAGGAGCTGGGACGACAACGGGCCGCTGCAGGCTCTGGTCAGGGTAAGAGGCTGTTCCCTGGGGAGCCGGCGCAGGGGGAGCGGAGGTACGCACGGGCACTTGTCGGTGCCCCTGGCCGGTAAAGGGAAGGTTAAATTGTTAGAGTGCAAATAAATACATTTTATTTAGGGAGGAGTCGTGACTAAATTTAATCGCACCTATTACTGAGCAAACCAGGCAGTCATTATTCCTAATCTGTAATTAAAAAAAAAATAAAGGCAGTCCTTTTTTATGCCATAAATAGAGTTGCGAGTCATTAATAGCTCAATCTAAATACAGCCGTTATTACATCAACTGCAGGCATTAATGACTCCTGATCAGAAACAAAATAAGGACAGTTTTAGAATCTACAATGAAAATTGAACTGGAAAGCTAAATTGGGAGTGGGTAATACTGAAATTGTAACAGGGCTGTTAGAAAGTTCAGAGGCAGCGACAGCTCCTGCTTCCAACCCAAGCAGTAAACGAAGCTTTAGATTCTTAAATGAACAGAAATAAAGGTGAGCTGTTAAACAGTGGCTGGGTTCAAGCGTAGGCATTAAGAAAATTTGCAGGTGCGGGTGATTCCTGACGAGAACTAACAATTCCAGAAGATTTAGATTTAAAATGACAAAGCTAATGGAGTGCCACAACCGCCCGGATGTAACTGCAGCCGCTTTGGGGGAATGCCCCAGCCCTCCCCAACCACCGCTATTAATTACTGCCAAGGAGAGCAAAAGTGAAAGTAGAAGCAGTGCAGGTGAAATGCGAGCAGTACGCTTTTCCTAAGTCATCTCTTCGTGTCAGGAGAGGAAAGAAAATGGAAAGAAGATGTTTGCAGGGGGTCTGTGCTGGGTTGCCTGCGCGTCTCTTCCGTGCGTCCTTGAGGAGACATTTAGCTCCTGTTGGGCGCTCGCAGGTGGAGACAGGGCGAGCTGGAGGCAGGATCGGTGCCGGCCCTGAAAAAGGGATGGGCAACGAGCTGAGAGAAGAGGGGGCAAGGGCTGAAAAAGGGTCTCCAGTTCTGCAGGGAAGGCAGCGGGATGTGACTCGGCAACCGCTCTGAGGAGTGCAGGGTCATTCGCTGCGATGAAGTCAGGGTCTGCGGCTGGCCCGGAGAGGCAGCAGAAATCCCAAACTCTTTGCAGGGGTACCGGCCAGATTAGGGCAACACCTGAACAGTAAAACCATTTAGGGGAAGCAGAGCTGGGCTGCACCGCGTGGCCAACCTCCCTCTTCTCCGTGAGTCCCAAAGGGGCAGCTCCAAGAATGTGCTGAGAATTCATCCCTTGCGCTAAAAATGAGACGTAAGTAGCACCCACCCGTGAATTTTATTTTCTCTCTCGCTCTGCGGCTCCTGCCTGCTTGTCTCTCCTCAGTGCTCACCTGCACCCGTGCTCGGATGGGGCAGCTGAGGGAAGGTGCTGCCATCTCCCCAGCCCCGGCGGACCGCCCCTCAGCTGTGTCCTCTGTCAGGGAGCGTCGTCATCTCTCCTGCCTCCCAGAGCGTGTCCTGTAGTGGCAGACGCGCGGGCTTTTCCCTGCACGCGCATACGGGAAGGGAAGCACAGTGAGAGCTGGGCTTGTCAAAGAGTAACGGGGGTGGTGGGAAGCGTAGCTAGAACCGGAGAGCTACAGCGCAAAAGCAAAGCAGACGGGACACAAAAGTAAAATGGTGCACAGGAATGCTGAGGCGAGAACTCCCGCAGCACACAGGAAATCAGTGTCGGAATCTATTTTCTTCTGACTGCCAAATTAAAAATAATGGCACGCTTTGCAACGCTAAGCTCGCTCTGATCGTCTGAACTGTTTCTTTCCAACTCCCCACCGCCCCCAGCACACCGTTCAGCCTCCTCAGCCTGAAATGCCTTGTTTTCCTTCTTTTTTTTTTTTTTTTTTTTATGACAGGGCAACTTCTGTTCCCGAGGTGGTGCCCACAGTACAGCTATCTCTTCGAAGGCAGTTTGGTTTAGGTCAGAGAATGTTTAGCCTGGACTGAATCAGCCTCTGTTTCTATTTCTGGAAATCATCGGTCCTGTGCATAAAGCCCGGAAAAAAGGAAATATGAACCAAAGGACGTGGGGCCTGCAGGGGTAGGAAAATATTTGAGAAGAGGTTCAGTGGGGAAATGACTGTTTGTCTGTGGGGCGTCCAGGCAAGCAACCCAGCTGCTAGAAAGCGGCGCTGTCCCCAGGATGGCCTCGGCGGTCCCGTCGGAGTCGGGGGAACAAGGACAAGGCAGGGTGAAGCATCTGACCTGCCGTGTGGAACGTGACTGTACAAAGCACGTGTGATGCACTGCAAGTTCATTTGTTTAAACTGTGAGTTAAAGAAGGTGTGCAGTTGCTTTGTAAACAGCCGACGCTCTAAAGCTACACCCGTCTAACTGCTAGCTGTATTAAATCTATCGTATTGCTGTTTCTGCATTAAAAAAAGTAACAAACCAACACACCTATGTAAGCACGTCTAAGTACAATGGAAAACCACTGTTTAACGCGTGGCATGTGTGGGTTGTTTTTTTGGGGTGGGAGGGTGGGGTGTATGACAAAAACCTGCGAGAGACACACGCACACACGCACGTGTAATGTTTAGCGCTCACCTAAACCCAAAAAAGAAAATCCACTCTTTATTTTGCAGCATTAGCATTAGCTTCCAGCGCACAGCCTGAGCGCGTACCTCTGCTCTCACCATCTGCTCCCTCTTCAACCGTGTGTGGCTGTCATCATCAGCTTGCACAGGCTTTCCTCGTGCAAGTTTCCGCGACAGCTTACGAGAAGGCAGGGAAACAAACCCAGCAAGACGCGTAGTGCCTTCCTCTATGGGCTCCGTCCAGCCTTTGTTAAAATGAGCAGAAAAGAAATCTGCTGCTGCCTTTACCCTGACTCGCTCTTACAGAGAGCATCTGACTTGACCCGCAGCAAAGCGATGCCCCAGGCAGCAGCACGTATTGGCGCGCGCCGCGGTTTCACCCACCTGTTTTACTGCGCCGGTCCTTTCCCACGGCCGATGCCGCAGATGTGGCGCGCCCCACCCCCAAACCTCTTTACGAGGGTTCCCTGGGCTCTGCAAGTCGCCTGCTGGACGTGTTGCTGATTCAGGCACGGGCAAAGTCAGCTTCTTCGCTGGCCTCGGGCCAGGGCAGCCACGTACTCGAGGGAAACTGAGAATATCTCCAGCGAGATCTCACCGGGCGGCTGGGACCTCGTCAGTAGGGGAGAAAGCCAAGCGACTGACACTGAAAGGGAGCTCTTTGCTAGGCTGTAGATCGTAAAGTTAAAAAAGAAAACAAACCTGCCTTTTTAAAAATGCCCTCTTTTGAGTCTGCCACGTTTGATACAGATTTTTAAAATTGCAGGGTATATCTCCTACAGGCCTCATGCAAAGGGAAGTGAGTACTTCTGGCTCTCAGGACAAGGGGGTCCCTCAGGAGCCCAGGCGCTCACGCCAGCCGGCATCTGGCACAGCACAGGGCAGGAGCTTTGGCAGTAGTACGTGAGCTGAGAATGAGAGTCAGGCAGCACTGCACGCTTCTCCTGTGAGCCGCCGAGGCTCGCGCGCTGTACCTTCCACGAATAAAAGGCCAGAAGAGTCAGCATTTCTGCTAGTTCCAGCCTCATCCGTACCCTCGTTAGTGTAACTGTAAGCGAGCGTCCCGTAGCGACTGGGAGCGTGGCAGCTGGGCTTCCTGCGCTGCCTTAGGTTGTGCCCTTGGAGAGACCCTTCTCCGAGCCCCGGGCTGGGTGGGCTGCGGTGCCGTTCAACGCTGAATAGGCACGAAGGCCTATAAACAAAATGTATTTATATTGCACCCATACCCGGCAGCCAACCGCCGCTTTATTTACGTATTCTGCACCTCCTGCCGACGCTTTTAAACTTAGCCGATATTGCCGCAGTTTTCTCTGACGGGGCAGGGGACTGCCACGCAGCAGGGGGAGTTTCTGGGTGCCTCCCACGGACACAGACGTCCTCAGCTGGGTAGGGACAGGGTGAGAGCTGGAACAACTCTGCTGACATGTAAGGGCCGTCCCAGGGCAAGGCTCCTCGGTCTGGGGGCTGAAAGGCGAGCCGCGCTGGGTGGTTGGTGTGGGAGTTGTGGAGCAAGTAGGGGAAAAAAAAACCAAAAAGAAAAAACCATCCAAATGTTTCACAGCAGGTAGAAAGCTTGGCAGAAAGCAAACTGAATGCTGTAAAGACAAAAGCCGAAAGCCGGCTATGGACTGTACGAAAAGAGTCAGTGCCACGGAAAGAGGTTATTTCTTCAACTGACCATAGGAGGCTTTTTGTGAGATAACACAACACCTCTTCTTTCTGCTACAGCGCGGCACCGCAGCAGTAATGGGCCAGAGCGTGCGAGCGCCTTTGGCAGGATCGGTAACGGCCGGGGCACGGCCGACCGGCCAGCCCACCTTCCGCACAAGGAAAACACCATTCCCCTGGAACGCCACGCAGACCCAGGACGGGTAAGGCGGAGGCCGAGCCCAGGCGCCCCCATTGCCAAGGACCACCTTGGCCTTGCAGCGTCTCACGCTTCGGGGTGTTCTGCTGGCCGTGGCTAAGCTCAGGCCCTCTGCTCGTGGCGGCCCCCGGTCCCCCGGCGCCGGTCGGGCCCCAGCCCCCAGCGCGGTGCGGCGCAGGGCAGTGACCCAGCAGGGCGGCCCCACGGGCCCCAGCCCCCCACCCCCCGCCGTGCCTGCGGCCAGGGCCCCGCGGCCGCCGGCCCCTTCCTCCTCTGCCCGCTCCCGTCGCGGACGGCTCGGTATGTGTCACGAGGGGCAGCCCCGTTGAGCAGCTCTGGGAGGGCGCGCGGCTCTGCCCGGCCGTGACCGGGGCCCGCAGGGGTTTCCCGCTCGCTCGCTCGCCCCGAAAGGAGCTGGCCCCGAGCCGGCGCGTCCCCCCCCGCCCGGCCCACGGCGCCCTCGCGAGCTGAGCGCGGCCCGGCCAGCAGGGGGCGCTGGCGCTCAACGGCTGGGCGCGGGGGCGGTCCGGCGCGGGGGAGGGGCCGGTGGGGGCCGGTCCTTCCGGCCGCCCTCTAAGGGCCGCCCCGCGGGGCTCCGGCTTCCGGTGGCGCAGCGCGGCGGAGCGGAGGTGGGGGGGGTGCGTGGGGCGGCTGCGCCGCGAGGTGTCTCTTTGCGGTGCCGGGGCCCCTCTGCGGCCCGGCGTGGGAAGCCCGTGGCCGGCGGAGACTGCTCGGAGCTGGGCGGGGAGCACCGCGGCAGTCCGACCGCAGGCAGCCATCCCCTGCGGTGGCCGCCAGCTCCTCAGGACTCCTGGAGGCCTGGCAGCGCCCGACCCTCGCCTGCGGCAGCCGCCTGGGAGAGCAGCGCGGCCGTGGCCAGGGGCCGGAGAGCGCTGGTGAGTGAGTTCGGGGAGCGGTGGAGGCTCCGTGCCGGGCCCGGGCCGGGGTGGGGGGGGGCGGCTCCGTGCCGGGCCCGGGGCCGGGGTGGGGGGGGGGCGGCTCCGTGCCGGGCCCGGGGCCGGGGTGGGGGGGGGGCGGCTCCGTGCCGGGCCCGGGGCCGGGGTGGGGGGGAGCGGCTCCGTGCCGGGCCCGGGCCCGGGCCCGGGCCGGGGTGGGGGGGGGGGGCGGCTCCGTGCCGGGCCCGGGCCCCTCCGGGCCGGGGTGGGGGGGGGGGGGCGGCTCCGTGCCGGGCCCGGGCCCGGGCCGCTCCGGGCCGGGGTGGGGGTGGGGGGCGGCTCCGTGCCGGGCCCGGGCCCGGGCCGCTCCGGGCCGGGGTGGGGGGGGGGAGGCGGCTCCGTGCCGGGCCCGGGCCCGGGCCGCTCCGGGCCGGGGTGGGGGGGGGGGGGGCGGCTACGGGCCGGGCCCGGGCCGCTCCGGGCCGGGGTGGGGTGGGGGGGCGGCTCCGGGCCGGGCCCGGGCCCGGGCCGCTCCGGGCCGGGGTGGGGTGGGGGGGCGGCTCCGGGCCGGGCCCGGGCCCGGGCCGCTCCGGGCCGGGGTGGGGGGGGGGGGGCGGCTCCGGGCCGGGCCCGGGCCCGGGCCGCTCCGGGCCGGGGTGGGGGGGGGTGGGGCGGCTCCCTGCCGGGCCCGGGTGGGGGTGGGGCGGCTCCGTGCCGGGCTCGGGCCCGGGCCCGACCCCGCGGTGGGGGGGGGGCGGCTCCGTGCCGGGCCCGGGCCCGGGCCCGACCCCGCGGTGGGGGGGGGCGGCTCCGTGCCGGGCCCGGGCCCGGGCCCGACCCCGGGGTGGGGGGGGGGCGGCTCCGTGCCGGGCCCGGGCCCGGGCCCGACCCCGGGGTGGGGGGGGGGCGGCTCCGTGCCGGGCCCGGGCCCGGGCCCGACCCCGGGGTGGGGGGGGGGCGGCTCCGTGCCGGGCCCGGGCCCCGCAGAGAAGCCCTGGTCGGGCATCGTTCGCTTTTGCACAATGTAGGGCTTTCCCCGTCTATTTTCTGTGTACTGTGTTTTGGGCCACCTGAAACCCTTTGGCCGGGTAGGTTTGGTGCGGGGAGATGGCAGGTCTGGAGCCTGAAAGATCTCGGGTGGGGGGCGGGGGAGGTATTTTTGCCTTAAAACTCTGAGCCCACCTCGTGTGTCATGTCGTGTTATCACGTCGTGAGTCTGGTGACTGTGGCAAATGGCTCAGTTGGGCGTTTTCTGATAAATAACTTCTGAACGTGTGCGTGTGTAGGCACGGGGAGATTTGTGCAGGGTGACAGAGCCCCTTGTGCTTCTGTGCTAATGTCTACCTGTTCTAGACCTCCAGTGTTGGAAAGCCTTTGTTTAGTGCCTAGTTGTGCCTGCGTAACAAATGTTTTAGCTGCTGATGTGTTATACCTCTGCTGTGAACTTTTTCCTGGGTGGCTTGATTGTTTCTGGTTGTCCGTGTAAATCTAGGCAGATATTTTCTGCCCGGTGGTGAAGCCTATCGCTTTGGATAACAAAGGGCAGGAGAGCAATAAAGAAAAAGGTGATTCGTCTGCTGCAGCTCCTTGGAAACGATTCGTTCCTTATTTTCTGCCGTTGGGGAGGTGTTGTGCTTTCCAGATAATGCAGCCTCTCCTGTGCCTGTCCACGCCGTGCATTTTTGTCCTGCCCTTGCTTGAAAAGGCTCTCCTTGCCTTCTTCCTCTGTGCTGCAGTTGGCTTAATCTCTCGCTGCTGCTGCTGGAAGAGGGATAAAGGGAGTGTTGTTGATCGGGTTGTTAAAAGCTTTTTCGCGGGCTGTAACGCGCGGGAAGGGGTGGGCGGGGGGGGGGCGACTCAGTACGGGGGAGGGGGAGGATCAGGCTGCGGGGAAAATGGGAAACCAACATCACCCTTCCCTCCTACGGCGCAGCCCGGCTGCACGGCTCCCCGGGGATGCCCCTGCCCCGCGGGTGTACCGTGTGTGCGCCCCCCGCGTGGGGCGGGGGGGGACGACACACCCCCACACAGTCGGCGGCACTGGGGCAACCCCTGCCCCAGGGCTCCGCGCTCGTACCCGGCTCTCCCCGCTCCGGCACGGCACGGGGCTGGACGCACCGAGGAGACCCCGGAGCGGCTTCTCGCGGCTGGGCGAGAACAGGGCCTGGCCCCGAGCAGCCGAGCGGGCACCGCCGGTAGCTCGGAGGAGCGGGGCCGGCTCGGCTCGAGGCGTCAGAGCGAAAAGGGACGAGAACCGTCCCGGAGCGTTGGGGGGGCGGCGGATGGTCCGGTGGCCGGGTTCGGCTCCGTGCCGGGCCGTGGGGCAGCCGGAGCCGCGCCGGGGGGCAGGTGAGGAGCCGCGTGGCCGGGCGCGCTGTGGGTCGGCGGGTTTCGGCTGTGGGGTCTCCCGGTCCGCGGAGTCCCCGGGGGGGGGTTGCGGGCAGCAGTGGCCCCGGGCCGAGCGCTTTCGTGGGTCGGTGGTTGTGTTTTGGGGCCGAGCCCGTGCCCGGCCGTGGGGAAGTAGGGGCAGCCCCACCCGGCTCTCGGCTGCTCCTCGTCGGGGTCGGGCGGCGGCGGCGACCCCGGCGGGGGCTCCTGTGGTGCCGGGCGGGTCCCCCCTTGCCCGCGAGGCAGGCAAGGACCCTGGCTGCTGCCGCCGCGGTTTGCTGGAGGCGGGCTGGGCCCGGCCCCCTGTGGGGTTGGGGTGCGGGCCCGGCGCTGCCGGGGAAACGCGGCCTGCGAGAGCAGGAAGAAAGCGCTGCCGGGCCGGCGCTGGGCTGCCCCGCCGGGGTGCGGGGCCGGGCCCGCGCAGTTCAGTTCCCAAGGCCTCCCCGACAGTGCCCGCGTGGGCCGTGGGGGTGCAGGGCTGTGGGGTGGCTGCGCTCTCCGCGGCCCTGAGCGTTGCCCGTGGGGACTGCGGAGGGGGCCGGGACGCAGCCAGGCTCAGCTGGTTTGGTCCCTGAACGGGGAGAGCACAGCTCTTCTGTTCCTGGGCCTTGAGAGCAGGCTCCTGTGGCTGATGCCGGGGCCCTGAAACAGATCGAGTCGTGCGTTTTGAGGGCCTGAGCGAGGGGACTAAGTCGTGTGGTTTTGGGCTGAGGAGCAGAGGTCAAGTGCTGCATTTTTGGGACTTGAGAACAGGCTCAGCAGCTGGGCTTTTTGGCTCAGAACCGGTCCCAAAGTGAGCTGGTTTGGGGGCCAAAAGCAGCAGCCGGTTTGGCTGCTTGTGCAGGCTGGGGGGTGGGGGCATTGGGGGCTGCAGGGGAAAGCAGGGGTTGGGCAGGGTACGAGGACCCTCCCCGGAGGTGGGGGTCCGGTCACATCGGACCCCGAAGTTCGGGAGGCCGGCATGCACCAGAGCGAACTCGCCACCTGAGGCGGGTCTCTGGAGGAAGGGTGCTTTTTGGATCCAGCGCAGCGCACCCTCTTTGGGTCCAGCTCTTCTTTCTGCGCTGCTTAGAATAGTTATTAACCAATTAATTAATCATACAAACTAAGTCACAACAGCTCTGTCGGCTCCATCGTGGTTCGGAGCTCTGAATCGGTTTCACTTGGTGTCTAACATGTTTTTTCCCCGAGGAGAGGCTAAGTTTCAAAGTTAATTAGTTTTCTCATAAGTGTGTCAGTCAATAAAATTGAGTTACGATTGTTAAAACCACAAAGGTGACAGGAGTCTCACGGATCTGGTCTATTTCTGAAAATGTATTCATCCCATGCAAATGTCATCGGGATACAGATCATCTGCACTTCATGCTCTGACAAGACAAGATGCTGAGACAGGGATGAGCTCCAAAAGGACTACTGAAAAGAAAAAAAACGCATTCCACAGTCATGGGGTTTTTTTGGTTGCGTTTGGGGGGGCGGGGTGGCTTTAACAAAAGAGTGCAGTGTTGGCCGGCAGCAGCCTGCAGAGCACTTTTGCTGCCTGATCTCTCCTTTTCTTCTCTTCCACTCCTCTTTCAGGGCTGTAATTGTCATTTGGATAGTTTTAGAAGAGCAGTTAAGTTGCTCGCCTGTGTCAATGTGCTGGTAATACCAGGAAGGTGAATGCTTGAACCGGTCGGGCGGGTAGGAATGAATAACTTGGCTGCAGGTAGAACTTCTGAGGGAAGACCAGCAAAACCAGGAAGCAAATAGCAAGTTCCCAAAAAATGTGCGGGTGTCAAACACATAAAAGTTTCATTGCCGAATGTTTTTGGGAATATGTTCCCAATGGCTATTTTTAGTAAACATAAATTTTCAGGAGATTCAGGGTTGTGCGTGGCAAAACATGTCCCTCTGTTTTTGTGTCCTGCCGCACAAACGGCCGGCGGCAGGGCTCTTGTTCCCTGCTCTCGCTATTGCCACAGCAGGGCTGCGATATTTAGACCTAAGAGATGGGTTTAGGAATGGAAGGAGAGAGAACGCCTGTGTTCTGTAAGGGCTATGAATGCTGACCCTTTGTCTCCGTCTGCCGCTTTTCCTGTGCGGGTGATGAAGCTGTTTTACTTTTCTCTGTTGTTCCAGGTCTAAATAGCTGCGAAGCTGTCGCCGCTGTGGGTGCGCAATTTGTGTTGCTGTGTTTCTGTGGAGTTCTAGCTACGGCTCGCTTCTAGTGTGGCCAAGCGTCAAGGTAGGGCTTTCAGTTTAAAGCTTCAGAAGCGCTGCGCGCCGAGATGGGTGTAGGTGAAACTGCTGTTGCGCCTGCAGCTGTGCTCGCAGGGATGCTGGGTGGCTCTGCATCAAACCGGCGAGGTGCGCGTGGACCTCCGTCGGGCTGCGCCCTGGGTGCGCGAGCGTGCGGTGTTTTTGCTGTTCCGGCTTGCACGTGCGAGGGCTTAACGTTTGATTTAATGCATTTCCTTTAACGGCAGGCTGTAGTTGGGCTCTAGACGGTATTCCTACGTGGGCACAAGAGCTGTGGAATGGTTAAGCTGTTGCTGTGCCTCCAGGTGACTTGTTCAGTAACGCTGTTTTTCCAGGTGCAGATGGATGAGTCGTGCAGGGCAACGGACGAGGGCCCAGGGGAGCGCTGTAAGAAGGTGAGTCTGTGTAGTACTGGAGGGAAGATGTGACTGATGGCTATAGGGCTCCATTATGGGTTTTACTCTTTTTTTTTTTTGTGATCCGAGGGTGCTAAGCGATGAGCCGAGCGTGATCTGGGCCCTGGAGGTGAGTCAGGCAAGGTGACCGGTGCTTGGTGGGCTGGAGTAGGTGTTCTTTTTCAGGTTATTCAGGGTTTTTTCTCCTTCTCTTCACTTTCCCATCCCAATTTGGGGCCGATTCCCTCAAACGGGGACTTCCCCCTGTGGGGCTGCTTATGCAGCCTGGGAGCTGCTGCCTGGGCACAAAAATACCTCAAACCCCTTACTCTGGGTCTGCAATGGGGGGTGAAAAAACAGAAAGAATTCTGGTGGAAAGAAAACAACTTGGGGCTTCTGGGAAAGCCAACTCCAGCTGGATTTGTGCAGCTGGAAAGGAAAAAAAGGGTGGTGGTGGGGAAGGAACAACCACCTAAAAGCACCCACCAACCATTCTCATGCACAAAACCGAAAGTGAAAATGACCATTTTTTGTAGGGTAAAAGCACAAAAAGTCCCCACAGAACTCAGAAGTTTGGAAAAGCAACCCCAATTATTACATTATGTAAAGAAGGCGGGGAAAAAAAGAAAACCAAAACAAAACCCTATCACAACCCTGATGCCACATGCCTACCAGCAGTTCCTGGGGCTTATTCTGCGGGGGTGGGGAACCCAACCTTGTTCCCCAGGTTTGCTGTGCTGCTTCTCCTCCCTCGGGCATGCGGGGGGCAGTGGCATGGACAGTAGCAAGCACCAGACGTTTTTAAGCGGTCGAGAGGAAAGGACAAATGCTCGAGACGCTTTGCTGTTTGGTGCAGAGGCAATGAATGGTGCTGCTGGGGCTGCGAGGGGGAAAGGTGCAGAGGAATAGAAGCTCTGTGGATGCAGCCAAGTTATGGTTTCTGGATGGTATTAATCGAGAAGAGTAATTCAGATAATGCTGCTGCCCAGCGACCAGAATTGGGTACTGAGCCCGGGAGCCGCGCACGCGCGGTGGCGTCCCTGTGATCCCCATTGCTCTCTCCGCAGGTAACAGCCCTGCGATGCTGCGGTGCCTGCGAGGTGATGCCGCCGTGCTCGTTGCTGCTTCCTGGTAAGGAAAGGCGTCCTCCGCTCCTGCTGCAGCGTGGTGGTGTGTCGGACACGATTCCCTGTGTCGGGTGAGGCCTAGGGCTGCCGGCGAGGTGAGCGAGCGCCTTTGGTGGGTGCAGGGGTGTCTCCTTGTGTGCCTGCACTACTGGGGCTGGTGGGATGGGAAGCTTCAAACGACCCGCCGAGGCAGGCTTCTGGTATGCTAAAGGCGAGTGGGTGAGGGCAGCCCTAGGAGTTACTCGGGAGCTGATAGAAGGGAAGAAGGAAAGGAGGAGGAGGATGATGACCTTTTCCCCCTGCCCAGGGTGCAGAAGATGGCCGACTCTCCAGCTCACCAGAGCTCCCCCTCAGCCTCCCCTGGCCCCCCTTGCCCAGTGCGCCTGCTCCCAGCTCCAGCACGAGCGAGCTAGGCTACGTGCCGAGGAAGCCTCATCTCGTAAGAGCTGTAAGACACCCATGTGTTCTCTTCAGGTGGAGGACGGCCTAGAGTCTGGAGCTGCAGAAGAGGCAGGGAGGAGAGAAGGGGAAAGAAGCATGTGAACGGCTAAATTGTGCCAGCAGCGCTGAGAGCGAGAGTCGCGGTGAGTCCTGGGCCAGTGGGGCCCCGTTGCCTCTCTTGTGCGTCCTGGGCCCTCCCTGTCTCTCCTCCGGCCCCCTCTCTTTCCTTACCTGCTGCAAAATTTTATTTTTTCTTTTGGGCCCCCCCCGCACCTTCTTTCTCCATCTCGCTCTGAGTGGCTCCCTGCCTCCCCGTCTTTTTCAGTCCTCCCTCTCTCTGTCCTGTAGCCTGTGGCTCCTTTTTCTATCTCCGCCTCTCTCTGCCTGGCTCTGGCTCCGTTTTTTTATTCCTCCTGCTCTGTCCTGTAGCCTGTCGGTATTTTGTCTTTCTCTGGCCCTCTTGGTCTGACTCCCTGTGTTACCGAAAAACGCGGTAAAATCGGAAACGACTCCTCAAGACCAATTTAGTATTAAAGAGCAGGCATTCTTTATTCACGGCGCCAGATGCACGGGGGATCGCTCCTCCTGGCGTGCGTACCTCACACACCTTTCCCGTACAATTTGTAGATCAAAATTTTACGTATTCATATATATTCATTATTGCCCTGTCTGCTGATCGGTACAAACTTGCTCGTTCCGTATGTAAATCGCTGCGCAGGCTCGGTTGTCCTCTTCCGTTGTTCTCTTCTGAGTAGGTGGTATTACTTGGGTCGGTGGTGGTCTGTGAGTCGGTGGTCGTGATCTCCCCCTGCCGGAATTACCTTTTTACCTTCTTGGCTAGTTTTCTCAGTCCGCTCCACGAAACCGCGTTTTGTCGTCCTTTTCTGACAGAAGCACGTTGTCTGTTGTTCTGTTGACATTAACGATCGCCTAGTGACTAAAATGCAGATCGACAGACACACCGATTCGTACGCTCCATGTTCCCGTAATGGAACACCGTCTCTGGTTGGTTGATTTCATCGCTTTGGTTACACCTGTTCCTGTTGTTCAGTTTCTTCTTTTTTGGCTTTGTTTGATTCTCTCTGTGATTCTGTTTTTCTCTGCCTCGCTTTTCCCAGCTCCCCGTCCCTCACTTGGAATGCCCGTTGTCCTTCACCAGCTCACTCTCCCTTGGTTGCCATCCCCGTTTCTGAATTCCTCCTGCTTTGCCACGTAGCCCGTGGCTTTTTTCTTAATCTCTGTCTGCCTCAACGCTCCCGCCGCGCTTTTTAATTCGTCTGCTCTGTACCCTGCTACTGTTCTTGCCTTTCTGAGTTCTTCTCTGTCCAGCTCCCTTTCCCTGTTCATGAATTCCTGTTCTTCCTGCACCCGCCGCTGTTCCCTGTGATCTCCGTCTCTCTCTGTCCAGCTCCCTGTCCCTAGGTTTTAATTCCTGCCTCTGCCCGCTGTAGCCCGTCTAGATGTTTCTCTCGGCCTCTCTCTCTGTCCGGCTCCCTCTCTCTGTGTTCTAATTCCACGTTCTCTGTCACGTAGACCCGTGCTATTTGTTTGTCCTCATCTCTCTCTGTCCAGCTCCTTGCTGCTATGTTTTCTTTCTTCCCTCTCTCTCTGTCTTTGTAGCCCGTTGCTGTTGTTGTGTTTTTGGTTTTTTTTTTTTTTTTTTCCCACTTGTTTCTTCATGTGTCTCTGTCTGCCTCCCAGTGCCTGATCTTTAATTCCTCCTTCCCTGTTGGGCCGCTGTTCCTTTTTTCCATTCTACGTTGTGTTCTCTTTGGTCTCCTGTTCTTATTCATCGGTTCCCTCCTCGCCGCCCTGTGGCTTGTCCCCATTTTAATGTTGCCTCTCTTTCCCTCTCTCTGGCTTCTTGCCCCTGTTTTTAAAATTCCTCCCTCTCTTCTCTCTTCCCTGTTGGCCGTGTGATCGTCAGCCTTTCTCCACCTCTTTCTGCCCAGCTCTCTGTGTCTATCCATTAATTCTTCCCTCTCTGCCCTGTAGCCTGTAGCTTTTGTCCTTTCTCCATCTTGCTGTCTCTGGCTTCCCCGTGACCCTCTTTTAGAATTGTTTCTCTCTTCTTTCTGTACGCATTGCGATTCCTTTTGCTCCCCATCTCCCTTTGTTTTGGGTGTTGTTTTGTTGTTGTTTTTCTGGCTCCCTGTCCCTAATTCTTAATTCTCTGCCTTCTCGTGCTCTGTACCACGTAGCCCCGTGGTTTGTTTTGTGGTGTTCCCTCCCCGGCCCCTTCCCTCCGTCGTTGGCTGTCTCGGCTCCCTGTCCCCGTGGCTTCATTCTTCCCTTTCTGCCCTGTTCTTGTCGCTTATCTTGTCTTTCTCCATCGCGCTCGGTCCAGCTTCCTGCCCCTATTCTTCTTTCCTCCCTCGCTGTCGTGCTGCCTGCCCCAGGTTCTTTGTGCGTCTCCAGCCTGCTCCTCTTCCTTCTTTGTTGGTCTGTGTCCTGCTCTTCCCTCTTTCTGCTGCCTCTCTTCCCCTCTCTCTGCTGCTTTTATCTCCACCTCCGTCAGGCTCCCTGTCCTTCTCTGGCCGTCCTGTTCCCTGCCTCGTGCCTTCTCACTACACGCACACACGTCCCCCCCGCCCCGTCCAGCCGGATGCCGCTCTTCTCTTCTCTCTTCCTACTGTCCCGTGCCCTGCTCCTCACCTTTGGTGGCCTCCCCCTCTGCCCAGCAGCCCGTCGCCCCAGGAGCCAGGCGACGGACGGTCCGTTCCCTGCCAAACCGGGACAAGCGCGTGCCGTGGCTTAGCCCCAGCTGGCTATTCTGCACCAGGGAGCTGCTTGCTCACTCCACCCTCAGTGGGCTGGGGGAGAGAGCTGGAAGGGTAAGAGTGAGAAAAATCATGGGTTGAGATCAAGGCTGTTTAATAGGTAAAGCAAAAGCTGTGCGTGGAAGCAAAGCAAGGAATTAATTCACTCCTCCTTTTCGGCGGGCAGGTGTTGAGCCACCTCTGGGAAAGCAGGGCTCTGTCATGTGTAATGGTTACTTAGGGAGAGAAATGCTGTAGCCCCCGCCCTCCCTCCCCCCCCCCCCCCCCCCCCCCCCCAGGACTCCCCCTTCTTCCCCCAGCTGGGTGTGCTGAGCATGATGTCAAATGGTATGGAATATCCCTTTGGTCAGTTAGCTGGGAAAGCTTTCCCAGCTGTGTCCTCTCCCAGCCTACCTGCTGGTGGGGCACTGAGAGAACCAGAAGAGGCCCTGACTGTGGAAGCAGTGCTCAGCAAGAACCAAAACATCTCTACATTATTAACGGTGTTTTGAGCATAAATCCAAAACGTATCCCTTCCTAGCTACTGTGGAGAAAATGAGCACTATCGCAGCCAACACCAGCTCCGTGCGGCTGCGGCAACGGCGGCCGAGGTGGCCTTGGGGCAGGGGGGGAGCGTTGGGGACCCTGACCCACGAATGGCTCCTGGGACTTGTTATGTGCGTGCCTGCACAAACACCTGCCCTCTCCTTTGCCCTCAGGGCTGCGTTTGCGCTGCCTTTGCGTGGGGCAAGGGGCTGTGATGGAGCCCAGGGGAGGAGGTGGTGCACTGTGGGGGTGAGGGGAGGGCGCCCCCCGTTGCTGCTGCGCCTCAGCTGATGGCGGGGTCTGGATGGAGGAGCCCCAGGTGCGGGCGGTGGGGCTGATGGTGCCGGCTCCTCCCTGGAAAAGGGGTGGTGCCCGGCTCCGGGGGGCCAGTGTGAGCCGAGGGCGGAGCGGAGCTGTGGCCGAGCGTCAGCGGGCTGCGACTGTAGCGAGGGAGGAGGTGAGCGGGGGCTGGGTGGTGGAGCGCTGCGTCCCGGGTCAAGCCCCGAGGAGGGCTGCGGCGGGGCAGCGCCGGGTCGGAGCGGGCGGTGGGGAGAGCGAGGCTGTGCTGAGGGGCTCGGTGGGGCTTCCGGGTGCATCGGCGGCCGGGACGGTGGCCCGCAGGGTCCGAGAGCGGGGAGGGCGGGCTGGCGGCGTGCCGGGAGCTGTGGTGGTGCGCCTGGAGGCTGGCCGTGCGGCCGTGTTGTGGCGCAGAGCATGCCGGGAGCTGCAGTCCTTGTGGCGCGCAGCTGCCGGGCGGCCGTGTTGTGGCGCAGAGCATGCCGGGAGGTGTAGTCCTTGCGGCGCGCAGCTGCCGGGCGGCCGTGTTGTGGCGCAGAGCATGCCGGGAGGTGTAGTCCTTGCGGCGCGCGGCTGCCGGGCGGCCGTGTTGTGGCGGAGAGCATGCCGGGAGGTGTGGTCCAGGCGCAGTGGCTGCCGGCGCTGTCACGTGGTTCGCCGGGGCGTGGCGGGAGGCGCGGTCTTCCGGCGCTCGGGTGCCGGGCGGCCGTGCCGCGTACGGTAGGCGCGGTGTATTTTTGGGGTTGGATTCATGTTGATTTCTGGGGGCTTGCGGGTGCGGCCGCTCCCCGAGAAGCGGTGAGTTCCCCGGGAGCTGACAGAAGGGAAGAGGGAAAGGAGGAGGACCTTTTCCCCCTGCCCAGGGCGCAGATGATGGCCGCCTCCCCGGCTCGCCGGAGCTCCCGCTCAGCCTCCCCTGGCCCCCCCTTGCCCCGTGCGCCTGCCCCCAGCCCCGGCACCTCCCCTGAAGCGTGCTGCGTAGCCCTTGGCCGCCCCCAGGCCCTGTCGTGAAGGCAGCGAGCCGGCCCTCAAGCGCACTGGATTCCCCCTCGGCGCAGGGGCCCTTAGCAGTAGCGCGGGGAAGGGGCGCTGTGTCCGGAAGCCCCTGCGCAAGGAGAGGCTTTGGTCAGGGTCGATCGACGGTAATGACGGTCGCTGTTTTTCTTTCCCTCTCCCAGAGACCGTGCTGAGGACGTGGTTGTCTGTCCTTCCCCCGGGGACGCCGTTGACTGCGGCCGTCTCAGGCTTGCGTGGCTTCTCTCTGCCCGGCTTTGCCATCCTCGCGGCGCCGGGGCGAAAAGGGACACACAGAGCCCTTCCCGGCTGTGGACAGGAGCTGCCTCGGCTGAAGCTGGAGACGCCAACGAAAGGTAAAGCAGAAGAAACTGAAGGCGCTCTGGCTGCCAGCTGCCTTCCTGCTGCAGGCAAGAGAGAGCCTGTCCCTGCAGGTGAGGGAGGAAGGATCCCCCTTCATAGCCCGCAGCGGGCCGGGCCAGGCCACCAACGTGCACCGCAGGGTCCGTACGCGGTAACCCGGAGTTGGGTACGGGCGTGTAGTGCACGAGCGAGCTAGGCTACGTGCCGAGGAAGCCTCATCTCGTAAGAGCTGTAAGACACCCCCGTGTTCTCTTCAGGTGGAGGTCGGCCTAGAGTCTGGAGCTGCAGAAGAGGCAGGGAGGAGAGGAGGGGAAAGAAGCATGTGAACGGCTAAATTGTGCCAGCAGCGCTGAGAGCGAGAGTCGCGGTGAGTCCTGGGCCAGTGGGGCCCCGTTGCCTCTCTTGTGCGTCCTGGGCCCTCCCTGTCTCTCCCCTGGCCCCCTCTCTTTCCTTACCTGCTGTAAAAATTTTTTTTTTTCTTTTGGGCCCCCCCCGCACCTTCTTTCTCCATCTCGCTCTGAGTGGCTCCCTGCCTCCCCGTCTTTTCAGTCCTCCCTCTCTCTGTCCTGTAGCCTGTGGCTACTTGTTCTTTCTCCGCCTCTCTCTGCCTGGCTCTGGCTCCGTTTTTATTTTTTTACTCCTCCTGCTCTGTCCTGTAGCCTGTCGGTATTTTTGTCTTTCTCTGGCTCTCTCGGTCTGACTCCCTGTGTTACCGAAAAACGCGGTAAAATCGGAAACAACTCCTCAAGACCAATTTAGTATTAAAGAGCAGGCATTCTTCATTCACGGCGCCGGATGCACGGGGGATCGCTCCTCCTGGCGTGCGTACCTCACGCACCTTTCCCGTTCAATTTGTAGATCAAAATTTTACGTATTCATACGTATTCATTATTGTCCTGTCTGCTGATCGGTACAAACTTGCTCGTTCCGTATGTAAATCGCTGCGCAGGCTCGGTGGTGGTCCGTGAGTCGGTGGTCGCGATCTCCCCCTGCCAGAATTGCCTTTTACCTTCTTGGCTGTTAATCTTGGCAGTCTTGGCTAGTTCTCTCAGTCCGCTCCACGAAACCGCGTTTTGTCGTCCTTTTCTGACAGAAGCACGTTGTCTGTTGTTCTGCTGACGTTAACGATCGCCTAGGGACTAAAATGCAGATCGACAGGTGCGCTGATTCGTACGCTCCATGTTCCCGTAATGGAACACCGTCTCTGGTTGGCTGATTTCATCGCTTTGGTTACACCTGTTCCTGTTGTTCAGTTTCTTCTTTTTTGGCTTTGTGTGATTCTCTCTGTGATTCTGTTTTTCTCTGCCTCGCTTTTCCCAGCTCCCCGTCCCTCACTTGGAATGCCCGTTGTCCTTCACCAGCTCACTCTCCCTTGGTTGCCATCCCCGTTTCTGAATTCCTCCTGCTTTGCCACGTAGCCCGTGACTTTTTTCTTAATCTCTCTCTGTCTGCCTCAACGCTCCCCCCGCGCTTTTTCATTCGTCTGCTCTGCTCTGCACCCTGCTACTGTTCTTGCCTTTCTGAGTTCTTCTCTGTCGAGCTCCCTTTCCCTATTTGTGGATTCCTGTTCTTCCTGCAGCCACCGCTGTTCCCTGTGACCTCCGTCTCTCTCTGTCCAGCTCCCTGTCCCTAGGTTTTAATCCCTGCCTCTGCCCGCTGTAGCCCGTCTAGGTTTTTCTCTCGGCCTCTCTCTCTGTCCGGCTCCCTCTCTCTGTGTTCTAATTCCACGTTCTCTGTCACTTAGACCCGTGCTATTTGTTTGTCCTCATCTCTCTCTGTCCAGCTCCTTGCTGCGATGTTTTATTTCTTCCCTCTCTGTCTGTCTTTGTAGCCCGTTGCCGTTGTTGTTTTTTTTTTTTTTTTCCCACTTGTTTCTTCATGTGTCTCTGTCTGCCTCCCAGTGCCTGATCTTTAATTCCTCCTTCCCTGTAGGCCGCTGTTCCTTTTTTCCATTCTACATTGTGTTCTCTTTGGTCTGCTGTTCTTATTCATCGGTTCCCTCCTCGCTGCCCTGTGGCTTGTCCCCATTTATTGTTGCCTCTCTCTCCCTCTCTCTGGCTTCTTGCCCCTGTTTTTAAAATTCCTCCCTCTCTTCTCTCTTCCCTGTTGGCCGTGTGATCTTCAGCCTTTCTCCACCTCTTTCTGCCCAGCTCTCTGCGTCTATTCATTAATTCTTCCCTCTCTGCCCTGTAGCCTGTAGCTTCTGTCCTTTCTCCATCTTGCTGTCTCTGGCTTCCCCGTGACCCTCTTTTAGAATTGTTTCTCTCTTCTCTCTGTACGCATTGCGATTCCTTTTGCTCTCCATCTCCCTTTGTTTTGGTGTTTTTTTTGTTGTTTTTCTGGCTCCCTGTCCCTAATTGTTAATTCTCTGCCTTCTCATGCTCTGTACCACGTAGCCCCATGGTTTGTTTTGTGGTGTTCCCTCCCCGGCCCCTTCCCTCCGTCGTTGGCCGTCTCGGCTCCCTGTCCCCGTGGCTTCATTCTTCCCTTTCTGCCCTGTTCTTGTCGCTTATCTTGTCTGTCTCCATCTCGCTCGGTCCAGCTTCCTGCCCCTGTTCTTCTTTCCTCCCTCGCTGTCGTGCTGCCTGCCCCAGGTTCTTTGTGCGTCTCCAGCCTGCTCCTCATCCTTCTTTGTTGGTCTGTGTCCTGCTCTTCCCCTCTCTCTGCTGCTTTTATCTCCACCTCCGTCAGGCTCCCTGTCCTTCTCTGGCCGTCCTGTTCCCTGCCTCGTGCCTTCTCACTACACGCACACACGCCCCCCCCGCCCCCGTCCAGCCGGATGCTGCTCTTCTCTCCTCCTACTGTCCTGTGCCCTGCTCCTCACCTTTGGTGGCCTCCCCCTCTGCCCAGCAGCCCGTCGCCCCAGGAGCCAGGCGACGGACGGTCCGTTCCCTGCCAAACCGGGACAAGCGCGTGCCGTGGCTTAGCCTCAGCTGGCAACTCTGCACCAGGGAGCTGCTTGCTCGCTCCACCCTCAGTGGGCTGGGGGAGAGAGCTGGAAGGGTAAAAGTGAGAAAAATCATGGGTTGAGATCAAGACGGTTTAATAGGTAAAGCAAAAGCTGTGCGTGGAAGCAAAGCAAGGAATTAATTCGCCCCTCCTTTTCGGCGGGCAGGTGTTGAGCTGTTTCTGGGAAAGCAGGGCTCTGTCATGTGTAACGGTTAGTTAGGAAGAGAAATGCCGTAGCCCCCAAGGACTCCCCCTTCTTCCCACAGTTGGAACCCGCAGTTCGGTACGGGCGTGTAGTGCACGAGCGAGCTAGGCTACGTGCCTAGGAAGCCTCATCTCGTAAGAGCTGTAAGACACCCCCGTGTTTTCTTCAGGTGGAGGTCGGCCTAGAGTCTGGAGCTGCAGAAGAGGCAGGGAGGAGAGGAGGGGAAAGAAGCATGTGAACGGCTAAATTGTGCCAGCAGCGCTGAGAGCGAGAGTCGCGGTGAGTCCTGGGCCAGTGGGGCCCCGTTGCCTCTCTTGTACGTCCTGGGCCCTCCCTGTCTCTCCCCCGGCCCCCTCTCTTTCCTTACCTGCTGCAAAATTATTTTTTTTTTGCGCCCCCCCCGCACCTTCTTTCTCCGTCTCGCTCTGAGTGGCTCCCTGCCTCCCCGTCTTTTCAGTCCTCCCTCTCTCTGTCCTGTAGCCTGTGGCTACTTGTTCTTTCTCCGCCTCTCTCTGCCTGGCTCTGGCTCCGTTTTTATTTTTTTACTCCTCCTGCTCTGTCCTGTAGCCTGTCGGTATTTTTGTCTTTCTCTGGCTCTCTCGGTCTGACTCCCTGTGTTACCGAAAAACGCGGTAAAATCGGAAACAACTCCTCAAGACCAATTTAGTATTAAAGAGCAGGCATTCTTTATTCACGGCGCCGGATGCACGGGGGATCGCTCCTCCTGGCGTGCGTACCTCACGCACCTTTCCCGTTCAATTTGTAGATCAAAATTTTACGTATTCATACGTATTCATTATTGTCCTGTCTGCTGATCGGTACAAACTTGCTCGTTCCGTATGTAAATCGCTGCGCAGGCTCGGTGGTGGTCCGTGAGTCGGTGGTCGCGATCTCCCCCTGCCAGAATTGCCTTTTACCTTCTTGGCTGTTGATCTTGGCAGTCTTGGCTAGTTCTCTCAGTCCGCTCCACGAAACCGCGTTTTGTCGTCCTTTTCTGACAGAAGCACGTTGTCTGTTGTTCTGCTGACGTTAACGATCGCCTAGGGACTAAAATGCAGATCGACAGGTGCGCTGATTCGTACGCTCCATGTTCCCGTAATGGAACACCGTCTCTGGTTGGCTGATTTCATCGCTTTGGTTACACCTGTTCCTGTTGTTCAGTTTCTTCTTTTTTGGCTTTGTGTGATTCTCTCTGTGATTCTGTTTTTCTCTGCCTCGCTTTTCCCAGCTCCCCGTCCCTCACTTGGAATGCCCGTTGTCCTTCACCAGCTCACTCTCCCTTGGTTGCCATCCCCGTTTCTGAATTCCTCCTGCTTTGCCACGTAGCCCGTGACTTTTTTCTTAATCTCTCTGTCTGCCTCAACGCTCCCCCCGCGCTTTTTCATTCGTCTGCTCTGCTCTGCACCCTGCTACTGTTCTTGCCTTTCTGAGTTCTTCTCTGTCGAGCTCCCTTTCCCTATTTGTGGATTCCTGTTCTTCCTGCAGCCACCGCTGTTCCCTGTGACCTCCGTCTCTCTCTGTCCAGCTCCCTGTCCCTAGGTTTTAATCCCTGCCTCTGCCCGCTGTAGCCCGTCTAGGTTTTTCTCTCGGCCTCTCTCTCTGTCCGGCTCCCTCTCTCTGTGTTCTAATTCCACGTTCTCTGTCACTTAGACCCGTGCTATTTGTTTGTCCTCATCTCTCTCTGTCCAGCTCCTTGCTGCGACGTTTTATTTCTTCCCTCTCTGTCTGTCTTTGTAGCCCGTTGCCGTTGTTGCTTTTTTTTTTTTTTCCCACTTGTTTCTTCATGTGTCTCTGTCTGCCTCCCAGTGCCTGATCTTTAATTCCTCCTTCCCTGTAGGCCGCTGTTCCTTTTTTCCATTCTACATTGTGTTCTCTTTGGTCTGCTGTTCTTATTCATCGATTCCCTCCTCGCTGCCCTGTGGCTTGTCCCCATTTATTGTTGCCTCTCTCTCCCTCTCTCTGGCTTCTTGCCCCTGTTTTTAAAATTCCTCCCTCTCTTCTCTCTTCCCTGTTGGCCGTGTGATCTTCAGCCTTTCTCCACCTCTTTCTGCCCAGCTCTCTGCGTCTATTCATTAATTCTTCCCTCTCTGCCCTGTAGCCTGTAGCTTCTGTCCTTTCTCCATCTTGCTGTCTCTGGCTTCCCCGTGACCCTCTTTTAGAATTGTTTCTCTCTTCTCTCTGTACGCATTGCGATTCCTTTTGCTCTCCATCTCCCTTTGTTTTGGTGTTTTTTTTGTTGTTTTTCTGGCTCCCTGTCCCTAATTGTTAATTCTCTGCCTTCTCATGCTCTGTACCACGTAGCCCCATGGTTTGTTTTGTGGTGTTCCCTCCCCGGCCCCTTCCCTCCGTCGTTGGCCGTCTCGGCTCCCTGTCCCCGTGGCTTCATTCTTCCCTTTCTGCCCTGTTCTTGTCGCTTATCTTGTCTGTCTCCATCTCGCTCGGTCCAGCTTCCTGCCCCTGTTCTTCTTTCCTCCCTCGCTGTCGTGCTGCCTGCCCCAGGTTCTTTGTGCGTCTCCAGCCTGCTCCTCATCCTTCTTTGTTGGTCTGTGTCCTGCTCTTCCCCTCTCTCTGCTGCTTTTATCTCCACCTCCGTCAGGCTCCCTGTCCTCCTCTGGCCGTCCTGTTCCCTGCCTCGTGCCTTCTCACTACACGCACACACGCCCCCCCCGCCCCCGTCCAGCCGGATGCTGCTCTTCTCTCCTCCTACTGTCCTGTGCCCTGCTCGTCACCTTTGGTGGCCTCCCCCTCTGCCCAGCAGCCCGTCGCTCCAGGAGCCAGGCGACGGACGGTCCGTTCCCTGCCAAACCGGGACAAGCGCGTGCCGTGGCTTAGCCTCAGCTGGCAACTCTGCACCAGGGAGCTGCTTGCTCGCTCCACCCTCAGTGGGCTGGGGGAGAGAGCTGGAAGGGTAAAAGTGAGAAAAATCATGGGTTGAGATCAAGATGGTTTAATAGGTAAAGCAAAAGCTGTGCGTGGAAGCAAAGCAAGGAATTAATTCGCTCCTCCTTTTCGGCGGGCAGGTGTTGAGCTGTTTCTGGGAAAGCAGGGCTCTGTCATGTGTAACGGTTAGTTAGGAAGAGAAATGCCGTAGCCCCCGAGGACTCCCCCTTCTTCCCACAGTTGGAACCCGCAGTTCGGTACGGGCGTGTAGTGCACGAGCGAGCTAGGCTACGTGCCTAGGAAGCCTCATCTCGTAAGAGCTGTAAGACACCCCCGTGTTCTCTTCAGGTGGAGGTCGGCCTAGAGTCTGGAGCTGCAGAAGAGGCAGGGAGGAGAGGAGGGGAAAGAAGCATGTGAACGGCTAAATTGTGCCAGCAGCGCTGAGAGCGAGAGTCGCGGTGAGTCCTGGGCCAGTGGGGCCCCGTTGCCTCTCTTGTACGTCCTGGGCCCTCCCTGTCTCTCCCCCGGCCCCCTCTCTTTCCTTACCTGCTGCAAAATTATTTTTTTTTTGCGCCCCCCCCGCACCTTCTTTCTCCGTCTCGCTCTGAGTGGCTCCCTGCCTCCCCGTCTTTTCAGTCCTCCCTCTCTCTGTCCTGTAGCCTGTGGCTACTTGTTCTTTCTCCGCCTCTCTCTGCCTGGCTCTGGCTCCGTTTTTATTTTTTTACTCCTCCTGCTCTGTCCTGTAGCCTGTCGGTATTTTTGTCTTTCTCTGGCTCTCTCGGTCTGACTCCCTGTGTTACCGAAAAACGCGGTAAAATCGGAAACAACTCCTCAAGACCAATTTAGTATTAAAGAGCAGGCATTCTTTATTCACGGCGCCGGATGCACGGGGGATCGCTCCTCCTGGCGTGCGTACCTCACGCACCTTTCCCGTTCAATTTGTAGATCAAAATTTTACGTATTCATACGTATTCATTATTGTCCTGTCTGCTGATCGGTACAAACTTGCTCGTTCCGTATGTAAATCGCTGCGCAGGCTCGGTGGTGGTCCGTGAGTCGGTGGTCGCGATCTCCCCCTGCCAGAATTGCCTTTTACCTTCTTGGCTGTTAATCTTGGCAGTCTTGGCTAGTTCTCTCAGTCCGCTCCACGAAACCGCGTTTTGTCGTCCTTTTCTGACAGAAGCACGTTGTCTGTTGTTCTGCTGACGTTAACGATCGCCTAGGGACTAAAATGCAGATCGACAGGTGCGCTGATTCGTACGCTCCATGTTCCCGTAATGGAACACCGTCTCTGGTTGGCTGATTTCATCGCTTTGGTTACACCTGTTCCTGTTGTTCAGTTTCTTCTTTTTTGGCTTTGTGTGATTCTCTCTGATTCTGTTTTTCTCTGCCTCGCTTTTCCCAGCTCCCCGTCCCTCACTTGGAATGCCCGTTGTCCTTCACCAGCTCACTCTCCCTTGGTTGCCATCCCCGTTTCTGAATTCCTCCTGCTTTGCCACGTAGCCCGTGACTTTTTTCTTAATCTCTCTCTGTCTGCCTCAACGCTCCCCCCGCGCTTTTTCATTCGTCTGCTCTGCTCTGCACCCTGCTACTGTTCTTGCCTTTCTGAGTTCTTCTCTGTCGAGCTCCCTTTCCCTATTTGTGAATTCCTGTTCTTCCTGCAGCCACCGCTGTTCCCTGTGACCTCCGTCTCTCTCTGTCCAGCTCCCTGTCCCTAGGTTTTAATCCCTGCCTCTGCCCGCTGTAGCCCGTCTAGGTTTTTCTCTCGGCCTCTCTCTCTGTCCGGCTCCCTCTCTCTGTGTTCTAATTCCACGTTCTCTGTCACGTAGACCCGTGCTATTTGTTTGTCCTCATCTCTCTCTGTCCAGCTCCTTGCTGCGACGTTTTATTTCTTCCCTCTCTGTCTGTCTTTGTAGCCCGTTGCCGTTGTTGGTTTTTTTTTTTTTTCCCCACTTGTTTCTTCATGTGTCTCTGTCTGCCTCCCAGTGCCTGATCTTTAATTCCTCCTTCCCTGTAGGCCGCTGTTCCTTTTTTCCATTCTACATTGTGTTCTCTTTGGTCTGCTGTTCTTATTCATCGATTCCCTCCTCGCTGCCCTGTGGCTTGTCCCCATTTATTGTTGCCTCTCTCTCCCTCTCTCTGGCTTCTTGCCCCTGTTTTTAAAATTCCTCCCTCTCTTCTCTCTTCCCTGTTGGCCGTGTGATCTTCAGCCTTTCTCCACCTCTTTCTGCCCAGCTCTCTGCGTCTATTCATTAATTCTTCCCTCTCTGCCCTGTAGCCTGTAGCTTCTGTCCTTTCTCCATCTTGCTGTCTCTGGCTTCCCCGTGACCCTCTTTTAGAATTGTTTCTCTCTTCTCTCTGTACGCATTGCGATTCCTTTTGCTCTCCATCTCCCTTTGTTTTGGTGTTTTTTTTGTTGTTTTTCTGGCTCCCTGTCCCTAATTGTTAATTCTCTGCCTTCTCATGCTCTGTACCACGTAGCCCCATGGTTTGTTTTGTGGTGTTCCCTCCCCGGCCCCTTCCCTCCGTCGTTGGCCGTCTCGGCTCCCTGTCCCCGTGGCTTCATTCTTCCCTTTCTGCCCTGTTCTTGTCGCTTATCTTGTCTGTCTCCATCTCGCTCGGTCCAGCTTCCTGCCCCTGTTCTTCTTTCCTCCCTCGCTGTCGTGCTGCCTGCCCCAGGTTCTTTGTGCGTCTCCAGCCTGCTCCTCATCCTTCTTTGTTGGTCTGTGTCCTGCTCTTCCCCTCTCTCTGCTGCTTTTATCTCCACCTCCGTCAGGCTCCCTGTCCTCCTCTGGCCGTCCTGTTCCCTGCCTCGTGCCTTCTCACTACACGCACACACGCCCCCCCCGCCCCCGTCCAGCCGGATGCTGCTCTTCTCTCCTCCTACTGTCCTGTGCCCTGCTCGTCACCTTTGGTGGCCTCCCCCTCTGCCCAGCAGCCCGTCGCTCCAGGAGCCAGGCGACGGACGGTCCGTTCCCTGCCAAACCGGGACAAGCGCGTGCCGTGGCTTAGCCTCAGCTGGCAACTCTGCACCAGGGAGCTGCTTGCTCGCTCCACCCTCAGTGGGCTGGGGGAGAGAGCTGGAAGGGTAAAAGTGAGAAAAATCATGGGTTGAGATCAAGACGGTTTAATAGGTAAAGCAAAAGCTGTGCGTGGAAGCAAAGCAAGGAATTAATTCGCTCCTCCTTTTCGGCGGGCAGGTGTTGAGCTGTTTCTGGGAAAGCAGGGCTCTGTCATGTGTAACGGTTAGTTAGGAAGAGAAATGCCGTAGCCCCCAAGGACTCCCCCTTCTTCCCACAGTTGGAACCCGCAGTTCGGTACGGGCGTGTAGTGCACGAGCGAGCTAGGCTACGTGCCTAGGAAGCCTCATCTCGTAAGAGCTGTAAGACACCCCCGTGTTCTCTTCAGGTGGAGGTCGGCCTAGAGTCTGGAGCTGCAGAAGAGGCAGGGAGGAGAGGAGGGGAAAGAAGCATGTGAACGGCTAAATTGTGCCAGCAGCGCTGAGAGCGAGAGTCGCGGTGAGTCCTGGGCCAGTGGGGCCCCGTTGCCTCTCTTGTACGTCCTGGGCCCTCCCTGTCTCTCCCCCGGCCCCCTCTCTTTCCTTACCTGCTGCAAAATTATTTTTTTTTTGCGCCCCCCCCGCACCTTCTTTCTCCGTCTCGCTCTGAGTGGCTCCCTGCCTCCCCGTCTTTTCAGTCCTCCCTCTCTCTGTCCTGTAGCCTGTGGCTACTTGTTCTTTCTCCGCCTCTCTCTGCCTGGCTCTGGCTCCGTTTTTATTTTTTTACTCCTCCTGCTCTGTCCTGTAGCCTGTCGGTATTTTTGTCTTTCTCTGGCTCTCTCGGTCTGACTCCCTGTGTTACCGAAAAACGCGGTAAAATCGGAAACAACTCCTCAAGACCAATTTAGTATTAAAGAGCAGGCATTCTTTATTCACGGCGCCGGATGCACGGGGGATCGCTCCTCCTGGCGTGCGTACCTCACGCACCTTTCCCGTTCAATTTGTAGATCAAAATTTTACGTATTCATACGTATTCATTATTGTCCTGTCTGCTGATCGGTACAAACTTGCTCGTTCCGTATGTAAATCGCTGCGCAGGCTCGGTGGTGGTCCGTGAGTCGGTGGTCGCGATCTCCCCCTGCCAGAATTGCCTTTTACCTTCTTGGCTGTTGATCTTGGCAGTCTTGGCTAGTTCTCTCAGTCCGCTCCACGAAACCGCGTTTTGTCGTCCTTTTCTGACAGAAGCACGTTGTCTGTTGTTCTGCTGACGTTAACGATCGCCTAGGGACTAAAATGCAGATCGACAGGTGCGCTGATTCGTACGCTCCATGTTCCCGTAATGGAACACCGTCTCTGGTTGGCTGATTTCATCGCTTTGGTTACACCTGTTCCTGTTGTTCAGTTTCTTCTTTTTTGGCTTTGTGTGATTCTCTCTGTGATTCTGTTTTTCTCTGCCTCGCTTTTCCCAGCTCCCCGTCCCTCACTTGGAATGCCCGTTGTCCTTCACCAGCTCACTCTCCCTTGGTTGCCATCCCCGTTTCTGAATTCCTCCTGCTTTGCCACGTAGCCCGTGACTTTTTTCTTAATCTCTCTCTGTCTGCCTCAACGCTCCCCCCGCGCTTTTTCATTCGTCTGCTCTGCTCTGCACCCTGCTACTGTTCTTGCCTTTCTGAGTTCTTCTCTGTCGAGCTCCCTTTCCCTATTTGTGGATTCCTGTTCTTCCTGCAGCCACCGCTGTTCCCTGTGACCTCCGTCTCTCTCTGTCCAGCTCCCTGTCCCTAGGTTTTAATCCCTGCCTCTGCCCGCTGTAGCCCGTCTAGGTTTTTCTCTCGGCCTCTCTCTCTGTCCGGCTCCCTCTCTCTGTGTTCTAATTCCACGTTCTCTGTCACGTAGACCCGTGCTATTTGTTTGTCCTCATCTCTCTCTGTCCAGCTCCTTGCTGCGACGTTTTATTTCTTCCCTCTCTGTCTGTCTTTGTAGCCCGTTGCCGTTGTTGGTTTTTTTTTTTTCCCACTTGTTTCTTCATGTGTCTCTGTCTGCCTCCCAGTGCCTGATCTTTAATTCCTCCTTCCCTGTAGGCCGCTGTTCCTTTTTTCCATTCTACATTGTGTTCTCTTTGGTCTGCTGTTCTTATTCATCGGTTCCCTCCTCGCTGCCCTGTGGCTTGTCCCCATTTATTGTTGCCTCTCTCTCCCTCTCTCTGGCTTCTTGCCCCTGTTTTTAAAATTCCTCCCTCTCTTCTCTCTTCCCTGTTGGCCGTGTGATCTTCAGCCTTTCTCCACCTCTTTCTGCCCAGCTCTCTGCATCTATTCATTAATTCTTCCCTCTCTGCCCTGTAGCCTGTAGCTTCTGTCCTTTCTCCATCTTGCTGTCTCTGGCTTCCCCGTGACCCTCTTTTAGAATTGTTTCTCTCTTCTCTCTGTACGCATTGCGATTCCTTTTGCTCTCCATCTCCCTTTGTTTTGGTGTTTTTTTTGTTGTTTTTCTGGCTCCCTGTCCCTAATTGTTAATTCTCTGCCTTCTCATGCTCTGTACCACGTAGCCCCATGGTTTGTTTTGTGGTGTTCCCTCCCCGGCCCCTTCCCTCCGTCGTTGGCCGTCTCGGCTCCCTGTCCCCGTGGCTTCATTCTTCCCTTTCTGCCCTGTTCTTGTCGCTTATCTTGTCTGTCTCCATCTCGCTCGGTCCAGCTTCCTGCCCCTGTTCTTCTTTCCTCCCTCGCTGTCGTGCTGCCTGCCCCAGGTTCTTTGTGCGTCTCCAGCCTGCTCCTCATCCTTCTTTGTTGGTCTGTGTCCTGCTCTTCCCCTCTCTCTGCTGCTTTTATCTCCACCTCCGTCAGGCTCCCTGTCCTCCTCTGGCCGTCCTGTTCCCTGCCTCGTGCCTTCTCACTACACGCACACACGCCCCCCCCGCCCCCGTCCAGCCGGATGCTGCTCTTCTCTCCTCCTACTGTCCTGTGCCCTGCTCGTCACCTTTGGTGGCCTCCCCCTCTGCCCAGCAGCCCGTCGCTCCAGGAGCCAGGCGACGGACGGTCCGTTCCCTGCCAAACCGGGACAAGCGCGTGCCGTGGCTTAGCCTCAGCTGGCAACTCTGCACCAGGGAGCTGCTTGCTCGCTCCACCCTCAGTGGGCTGGGGGAGAGAGCTGGAAGGGTAAAAGTGAGAAAAATCATGGGTTGAGATCAAGATGGTTTAATAGGTAAAGCAAAAGCTGTGCGTGGAAGCAAAGCAAGGAATTAATTCGCTCCTCCTTTTCGGCGGGCAGGTGTTGAGCTGTTTCTGGGAAAGCAGGGCTCTGTCATGTGTAACGGTTAGTTAGGAAGAGAAATGCCGTAGCCCCCGAGGACTCCCCCTTCTTCCCACAGTTGGAACCCGCAGTTCGGTACGGGCGTGTAGTGCACGAGCGAGCTAGGCTACGTGCCTAGGAAGCCTCATCTCGTAAGAGCTGTAAGACACCCCCGTGTTCTCTTCAGGTGGAGGTCGGCCTAGAGTCTGGAGCTGCAGAAGAGGCAGGGAGGAGAGGAGGGGAAAGAAGCATGTGAACGGCTAAATTGTGCCAGCAGCGCTGAGAGCGAGAGTCGCGGTGAGTCCTGGGCCAGTGGGGCCCCGTTGCCTCTCTTGTACGTCCTGGGCCCTCCCTGTCTCTCCCCCGGCCCCCTCTCTTTCCTTACCTGCTGCAAAATTATTTTTTTTTTGCGCCCCCCCCGCACCTTCTTTCTCCGTCTCGCTCTGAGTGGCTCCCTGCCTCCCCGTCTTTTCAGTCCTCCCTCTCTCTGTCCTGTAGCCTGTGGCTACTTGTTCTTTCTCCGCCTCTCTCTGCCTGGCTCTGGCTCCGTTTTTATTTTTTTACTCCTCCTGCTCTGTCCTGTAGCCTGTCGGTATTTTTGTCTTTCTCTGGCTCTCTCGGTCTGACTCCCTGTGTTACCGAAAAACGCGGTAAAATCGGAAACAACTCCTCAAGACCAATTTAGTATTAAAGAGCAGGCATTCTTTATTCACGGCGCCGGATGCACGGGGGATCGCTCCTCCTGGCGTGCGTACCTCACGCACCTTTCCCGTTCAATTTGTAGATCAAAATTTTACGTATTCATACGTATTCATTATTGTCCTGTCTGCTGATCGGTACAAACTTGCTCGTTCCGTATGTAAATCGCTGCGCAGGCTCGGTGGTGGTCCGTGAGTCGGTGGTCGCGATCTCCCCCTGCCAGAATTGCCTTTTACCTTCTTGGCTGTTAATCTTGGCAGTCTTGGCTAGTTCTCTCAGTCCGCTCCACGAAACCGCGTTTTGTCGTCCTTTTCTGACAGAAGCACGTTGTCTGTTGTTCTGCTGACGTTAACGATCGCCTAGGGACTAAAATGCAGATCGACAGGTGCGCTGATTCGTACGCTCCATGTTCCCGTAATGGAACACCGTCTCTGGTTGGCTGATTTCATCGCTTTGGTTACACCTGTTCCTGTTGTTCAGTTTCTTCTTTTTTGGCTTTGTGTGATTCTCTCTGATTCTGTTTTTCTCTGCCTCGCTTTTCCCAGCTCCCCGTCCCTCACTTGGAATGCCCGTTGTCCTTCACCAGCTCACTCTCCCTTGGTTGCCATCCCCGTTTCTGAATTCCTCCTGCTTTGCCACGTAGCCCGTGACTTTTTTCTTAATCTCTCTCTGTCTGCCTCAACGCTCCCCCCGCGCTTTTTCATTCGTCTGCTCTGCTCTGCACCCTGCTACTGTTCTTGCCTTTCTGAGTTCTTCTCTGTCGAGCTCCCTTTCCCTATTTGTGAATTCCTGTTCTTCCTGCAGCCACCGCTGTTCCCTGTGACCTCCGTCTCTCTCTGTCCAGCTCCCTGTCCCTAGGTTTTAATCCCTGCCTCTGCCCGCTGTAGCCCGTCTAGGTTTTTCTCTCGGCCTCTCTCTCTGTCCGGCTCCCTCTCTCTGTGTTCTAATTCCACGTTCTCTGTCACGTAGACCCGTGCTATTTGTTTGTCCTCATCTCTCTCTGTCCAGCTCCTTGCTGCGACGTTTTATTTCTTCCCTCTCTGTCTGTCTTTGTAGCCCGTTGCCGTTGTTGGTTTTTTTTTTTTTTCCCCACTTGTTTCTTCATGTGTCTCTGTCTGCCTCCCAGTGCCTGATCTTTAATTCCTCCTTCCCTGTAGGCCGCTGTTCCTTTTTTCCATTCTACATTGTGTTCTCTTTGGTCTGCTGTTCTTATTCATCGATTCCCTCCTCGCTGCCCTGTGGCTTGTCCCCATTTATTGTTGCCTCTCTCTCCCTCTCTCTGGCTTCTTGCCCCTGTTTTTAAAATTCCTCCCTCTCTTCTCTCTTCCCTGTTGGCCGTGTGATCTTCAGCCTTTCTCCACCTCTTTCTGCCCAGCTCTCTGCGTCTATTCATTAATTCTTCCCTCTCTGCCCTGTAGCCTGTAGCTTCTGTCCTTTCTCCATCTTGCTGTCTCTGGCTTCCCCGTGACCCTCTTTTAGAATTGTTTCTCTCTTCTCTCTGTACGCATTGCGATTCCTTTTGCTCTCCATCTCCCTTTGTTTTGGTGTTTTTTTTGTTGTTTTTCTGGCTCCCTGTCCCTAATTGTTAATTCTCTGCCTTCTCATGCTCTGTACCACGTAGCCCCATGGTTTGTTTTGTGGTGTTCCCTCCCCGGCCCCTTCCCTCCGTCGTTGGCCGTCTCGGCTCCCTGTCCCCGTGGCTTCATTCTTCCCTTTCTGCCCTGTTCTTGTCGCTTATCTTGTCTGTCTCCATCTCGCTCGGTCCAGCTTCCTGCCCCTGTTCTTCTTTCCTCCCTCGCTGTCGTGCTGCCTGCCCCAGGTTCTTTGTGCGTCTCCAGCCTGCTCCTCATCCTTCTTTGTTGGTCTGTGTCCTGCTCTTCCCCTCTCTCTGCTGCTTTTATCTCCACCTCCGTCAGGCTCCCTGTCCTCCTCTGGCCGTCCTGTTCCCTGCCTCGTGCCTTCTCACTACACGCACACACGCCCCCCCCGCCCCCGTCCAGCCGGATGCTGCTCTTCTCTCCTCCTACTGTCCTGTGCCCTGCTCGTCACCTTTGGTGGCCTCCCCCTCTGCCCAGCAGCCCGTCGCTCCAGGAGCCAGGCGACGGACGGTCCGTTCCCTGCCAAACCGGGACAAGCACGTGCCGTGGCTTAGCCTCAGCTGGCAACTCTGCACCAGGGAGCTGCTTGCTCGCTCCACCCTCAGTGGGCTGGGGGAGAGAGCTGGAAGGGTAAAAGTGAGAAAAATCATGGGTTGAGATCAAGACGGTTTAATAGGTAAAGCAAAAGCTGTGCGTGGAAGCAAAGCAAGGAATTAATTCGCTCCTCCTTTTCGGCGGGCAGGTGTTGAGCTGTTTCTGGGAAAGCAGGGCTCTGTCATGTGTAACGGTTAGTTAGGAAGAGAAATGCCGTAGCCCCCAAGGACTCCCCCTTCTTCCCACAGTTGGAACCCGCAGTTCGGTACGGGCGTGTAGTGCACGAGCGAGCTAGGCTACGTGCCTAGGAAGCCTCATCTCGTAAGAGCTGTAAGACACCCCCGTGTTCTCTTCAGGTGGAGGTCGGCCTAGAGTCTGGAGCTGCAGAAGAGGCAGGGAGGAGAGGAGGGGAAAGAAGCATGTGAACGGCTAAATTGTGCCAGCAGCGCTGAGAGCGAGAGTCGCGGTGAGTCCTGGGCCAGTGGGGCCCCGTTGCCTCTCTTGTACGTCCTGGGCCCTCCCTGTCTCTCCCCCGGCCCCCTCTCTTTCCTTACCTGCTGCAAAATTATTTTTTTTTTGCGCCCCCCCCGCACCTTCTTTCTCCGTCTCGCTCTGAGTGGCTCCCTGCCTCCCCGTCTTTTCAGTCCTCCCTCTCTCTGTCCTGTAGCCTGTGGCTACTTGTTCTTTCTCCGCCTCTCTCTGCCTGGCTCTGGCTCCGTTTTTATTTTTTTACTCCTCCTGCTCTGTCCTGTAGCCTGTCGGTATTTTTGTCTTTCTCTGGCTCTCTCGGTCTGACTCCCTGTGTTACCGAAAAACGCGGTAAAATCGGAAACAACTCCTCAAGACCAATTTAGTATTAAAGAGCAGGCATTCTTTATTCACGGCGCCGGATGCACGGGGGATCGCTCCTCCTGGCGTGCGTACCTCACGCACCTTTCCCGTTCAATTTGTAGATCAAAATTTTACGTATTCATACGTATTCATTATTGTCCTGTCTGCTGATCGGTACAAACTTGCTCGTTCCGTATGTAAATCGCTGCGCAGGCTCGGTGGTGGTCTGTGAGTCGGTGGTCGCGATCTCCCCCTGCCAGAATTGCCTTTTACCTTCTTGGCTGTTGATCTTGGCAGTCTTGGCTAGTTCTCTCAGTCCGCTCCACGAAACCGCGTTTTGTCGTCCTTTTCTGACAGAAGCACGTTGTCTGTTGTTCTGCTGACGTTAACGATCGCCTAGGGACTAAAATGCAGATCAACAGGTGCGCTGATTCGTACGCTCCATGTTCCCGTAATGGAACACCGTCTCTGGTTGGCTGATTTCATCGCTTTGGTTACACCTGTTCCTGTTGTTCAGTTTCTTCTTTTTTGGCTTTGTGTGATTCTCTCTGTGATTCTGTTTTTCTCTGCCTCGCTTTTCCCAGCTCCCCGTCCCTCACTTGGAATGCCCGTTGTCCTTCACCAGCTCACTCTCCCTTGGTTGCCATCCCCGTTTCTGAATTCTTCCTGCTTTGCCACGTAGCCCGTGACTTTTTTCTTAATCTCTCTCTGTCTGCCTCAACGCTCCCCCCGCGCTTTTTCATTCGTCTGCTCTGCTCTGCACCCTGCTACTGTTCTTGCCTTTCTGAGTTCTTCTCTGTCGAGCTCCCTTTCCCTATTTGTGGATTCCTGTTCTTCCTGCAGCCACCGCTGTTCCCTGTGACCTCCGTCTCTCTCTGTCCAGCTCCCTGTCCCTAGGTTTTAATCCCTGCCTCTGTCCGCTGTAGCCCGTCTAGGTTTTTCTCTCGGCCTCTCTCTCTGTCCGGCTCCCTCTCTCTGTGTTCTAATTCCACGTTCTCTGTCACGTAGACCCGTGCTATTTGTTTGTCCTCATCTCTCTCTGTCCAGCTCCTTGCTGCGATGTTTTATTTCTTCCCTCTCTGTCTGTCTTTGTAGCCCGTTGCCGTTGTTGTTTTTTTTTTTTTTTTTTTCCCACTTGTTTCTTCATGTGTCTCTGTCTGCCTCCCAGTGCCTGATCTTTAATTCCTCCTTCCCTGTAGGCCGCTGTTCCTTTTTTCCATTCTACATTGTGTTCTCTTTGGTCTGCTGTTCTTATTCATCGATTCCCTCCTCGCTGCCCTGTGGCTTGTCCCCATTTATTGTTGCCTCTCTCTCCCTCTCTCTGGCTTCTTGCCCCTGTTTTTAAAATTCCTCCCTCTCTTCTCTCTTCCCTGTTGGCCGTGTGATCTTCAGCCTTTCTCCACCTCTTTCTGCCCAGCTCTCTGCGTCTATTCATTAATTCTTCCCTCTCTGCCCTGTAGCCTGTAGCTTCTGTCCTTTCTCCATCTTGCTGTCTCTGGCTTCCCCGTGACCCTCTTTTAGAATTGTTTCTCTCTTCTCTCTGTACGCATTGCGATTCCTTTTGCTCTCCATCTCCCTTTGTTTTGGTGTTTTTTTTGTTGTTTTTCTGGCTCCCTGTCCCTAATTGTTAATTCTCTGCCTTCTCATGCTCTGTACCACGTAGCCCCATGGTTTGTTTTGTGGTGTTCCCTCCCCGGCCCCTTCCCTCCGTCGTTGGCCGTCTCGGCTCCCTGTCCCCGTGGCTTCATTCTTCCCTTTCTGCCCTGTTCTTGTCGCTTATCTTGTCTGTCTCCATCTCGCTCGGTCCAGCTTCCTGCCCCTGTTCTTCTTCCCTCCCTCGCTGTCGTGCTGCCTGCCCCAGGTTCTTTGTGCGTCTCCAGCCTGCTCCTCTTCCTTCTTTGTTGGTCTGTGTCCTGCTCTTCCCTCTTTCTGCTGCCTCTCTTCCCCTCTCTCTGCTGCTTTTATCTCCACCTCCGTCAGGCTCCCTGTCCTTCTCTGGCCGTCCTGTTCCCTGCCTCGTGCCTTCTCACTACACGCACACACGCCCCCCCCGCCCCCGTCCAGCCGGATGCCGCTCTTCTCTTCTCTCTTCCTACTGTCCCGTGCCCTGCTCCTCACCTTTGGTGGCCTCCCCCTCTGCCCAGCAGCCCGTCGCCCCAGGAGCCAGGCGATGGACGGTCCGTTCCCTGCCAAACCGGGACAAGCGCGTGCCGTGGCTTAGCCCCAGCTGGCTATTCTGCACCAGGGAGCTGCTTGCTCGCTCCACCCTCAGTGGGCTGGGGGAGAGAGCTGGAAGGGTAAGAGTGAGAAAAATCATGGGTTGAGATCAAGGCTGTTTAATAGGTAAAGCAAAAGCTGTGCGTGGAAGCAAAGCAAGGAATTAATTCACTCCTCCTTTTCGGCGGGCAGGTGTTGAGCTGTTTCTGGGAAAGCAGGGCTCTGTCATGTGTAACGGTTACTTAGGAAGAGAAATGCCGTAGCCCCCAAGGACTCCCCCTTCTTCCCCCAGCTGCGTGTGCTGAGCATGATGTCAAATGGTATGGAATATCCCTTTGGTCAGTTAGCTGGGAAAGCTTTCCCAGCTGTGTCCTCTCCCAGCCTACTTGCTGGTGGGGCACTGAGAGAACCAGAAGAGGCCCTGACTGTGGAAGCAGTGCTCAGCAAGAACCAAAACATCTCTACATTATTAACGGTGTTTTGAGCATAAATCCAAAATGTATCCCTTCCTAGCTACTGTGGAGAAAATGAGCACTATCGCAGCCAACACCAGCTCCGTGCGGCTGCGGCAACGGCGGCCGAGGTGGCCTTGGGGCAGGGGGAGCGTTGGGGACCCTGACCCACGAATGGCTCCTGGGACTTGTTACGTGCGCGCCTGCACAAACACCTGCCCTCTCCTTTGCCCTCAGGGCTGCGTTTGCGCTGCCTTTGCGTGGGGCAAGGGGCTGTGATGGAGCCCAGGGGAGGAGGTGGTGCACTGTGGGGGTGAGGGGAGGGGGCCCCCCGTTGCTGCTGCGCCTCAGCTGATGGCGGGGTCTGGATGGAGGAGCCCCAGGTGCGGGCGGTGGGGCTGATGGTGCCGGCTCCTCCCTGGAAAAGGGGTGGTGCCCGGCTCCGGGGGGCCAGTGTGAGCCGAGGGCGGAGCGGAGCTGTGGCCGAGCGTCAGTGGGCTGCGACTGTAGCGAGGGAGGAGGTGAGCGGGGGCTGGGTGGTGGAGCGCTGCGTCCCGGGTCAAGCCCCGAGGAGGGCTGCGGCGGGGCAGCGCTGGGTCGGAGCGGGCGGTGGGGAGAGCGAGGCTGTGCTGAGGGCTCGGTGGGGCTTCCGGGTGCATCGGCGGCCGGGACGGTGGCCCGCAGGGTCCGAGAGCGGGGAGGGCGGGCTGGCGGCGTGCCTGGAGGCTGGCCGTGCGGCCGTGTTGTGCCGCAGAGCGTGCCGGGAGGTGTAGTCCTTGCGGCGCGCGGCTGCCGGGCGGCCGTGTTGTGGCGCAGAGCATGCCGGGAGGTGTAGTCCTGGCGCAGTGGCTGCCGGCCCTGTCACGTGGTTCGCCGGGGCGTGGCAGGAGGCGCGGTCTTCCGGCGCTCGGGTGCCGGGCGGCCGTGCCGCGTACGGTAGGCGCGGTGTATTTTTGGGGTTGGATTCATGTTGATTTCTGGGGGCTTGCAGGTGCGGCCGCTCCCCGAGAAGCGGTGAGTTCCCCGGGAGCTGACAGAAGGGAAGAGGGAAAGGAGGAGGACCTTTTCCCCCTGCCCAGGGCGCAGATGATGGCCGCCTCCCCGGCTCGCTGGAGCTCCCGCTTAGCCTCCCGCTCAGCCTCCCCTTGCCCCCCCCTTGCCCCGTGCGCCTGCCCCCAGCCCCGGCACCTCCCCTGAAGCGTGCTGCATAGCCCTTGGCCGCCCCCAGGCCCTGTCGTGAAGGCAGCGAGCCGGCCCTCAAGCGCACTGGATTCCCCCTCGGCGCAGGGGCCCGTAGCAGTAGCGCGGGGAAGGGGCGCTGTGTCCAGAAGCCCCTGCGCAAGGAGGGGCTTTGGTCAGGGTCGATCGACGGTAATGACGGTCGCTGTTTCTTCTTTCCCTCTCCCAGAGACCGTGCTGAGGACGTGGTTGTCTGTCCTTCCCCCGGGGACGCCGTCGACTGCGGCCGTCTCAGGCTTGCGTGGCTTCTCTCTGCCCGGCTTTGCCATCCTCGCGGCGCCGGGGCGAAAAGGGACACACAGAGCCCTTCCCGGCTGTGGACAGGAGCTGCCTCGGCTGAAGCTGGAGACGCCAACGAAAGGTAAAGCAGAAGAAACTGAAGGCGCTCTGGCTGCCAGCTGCCTTCCTGCTGCAGGCAAGAGAGAGCCTGTCCCTGCAGGTGAGGGAGGAAGGATCCCCCTTCATAGTCCGCAGCGGGCCAGGCCACCAACGTGCACCGCAGGGTCCGTACGCGTAACCCGGAGTTGGGTACGGGCGTGTAGTGCACGAGCGAGCTAGGCTACGTGCCGAGGAAGCCTCATCTCGTAAGAGCGGTAAGACACCCACGTATCCTCTTTAGGTGGAGGTCGGCCTAGAGTCTGGAGCTGCAGAAGAGGCAGGGAGGAGAGGAGGGGAAAGAAGCATGTGAACGGCTAAATTGTGCCAGCAGCGCTGAGAGCGAGAGTCGCGGTGAGTCCTGGGCCACTGGGGCCCCGTTGCCTCTCTTGTGCGTCCTGGGCCCTCCCTGTCTCTCCCCCGGCCCCGTCTCTTTCCTTACCTGCTGTAAAAATTTTTTTTTGTTTGTTTTTTTTTTTTTTTTTTGCACCCCCCCGCACCTTCTTTCTCCATCTCGCTCTGAGTGGCTCCCTGCCTCCCTGTCTTTTCAGTCCTCCCTCTCTCTGTCCTGTAGCCTGTGGCTACTTTTCTCTGCCTCTCTCTGCCTGCACTGGATTCCCCCTCGGCGCAGGGGCCCGTAGCAGTAGCGCGGGGAAGGAGCGGTGTGTCCAGAAGCCCCTGTGGAAGGAGGCTTTGGTCAGGGTTGATCTGCGGTAATAACGGTTGCTGTTTCCTCTTTCCCTCTCCCAGAGGCTGTGCTCAGGATGGGGTTGTCTGTCCTTCCTGTTCGTCTCTTCCTCTCTCTATTCCTTTGCGCTGGTCCCTCTCCCTATTGTTTATTGTTTTGCTTCTCTGAACCTTTTTTTATTCCCAGCGTTTTCCCGTGACAGGAGCAGCAAAGAAGGGAGCGGAGCATCGGGGTATCCATGGAGAGAGCATTGGGCGTTCTCCTGTCTTTGTGGGGCTGACCCTGAGGAAGTGTGGTACGTGGGTCGGTAGCATGAATATATATATTTTGTGGGTGCACAAACGCGTTTCAGAGTGTCAGAGGGTAAGGGTTTTGTTCTGTTCAGTGTAAACATTGTTCTGTTTGGTGAATTTGTCGAAGATGAGAGTTCAGTGGGGGAGGAAGTCAGCTCTCTGGCTGGTTTGAGGGTAAGGTGGGCTGTACGTGTTTGTCGGTCATCTCTCACCTGCCAGATGTTTTGAACTAGTTGTATCTGGTTTTCGTAGGGAGTCACGAAGGGGTTTGGGGCTCCCCAGTGGCGGGTGCTGTGGCCAAAAGAGAAAGCAGGGTCACAGAGTGCTTCATTTACGGGGCTGGCCTCGGCCATCTACTGCACAAACTTCTGGTATGTAGCAATCGGGACTCGATTTCCTGAAGGAGGAGAGGATGATGGAGCTCGTTATAAGAGCATAATCGTTTTGTCTTCTTTTGGCAGTACGGGCACCCGAGGACCAGCTTGTTTTTGAGGAACGGCACGAGGATGTTGGTGTCGACGCTCAGCAGAGGAAGGAAGCTTCTTTTGGAGGCCAAGAAGATGAAGTAGACTGCTTATTTGTTGTGTTTGATTTTCATTGCGGGGATGGGGAGGGGTGGAACATGCAAAACGCGGTCCTGGGCAGGGGAGGTTTCTGATGTGGGAGGCCGTGAGAGAGACCATGGACGCTGCTGGACAGGCGTTAGAACCCGTTGCTCAGGTTGGACGGACCCAGCAGAACCACCGCACCATCTTAAGTAATGCCTGCTCACGTACTGAGATTTTAGTAGTTGCCCCCGCATCAGCTTTGGCTTTTCCTCGTCGAGCTTGTGTTTTGGCAAGAAGCGTCTTTCATTAAGCGTTTGGGTCTAAGGGGTGTCCGTGAGGCTACGTGGTGCCCATCCCCATGAGATTTTGTGACCATCAAGTGATATTCAGCATCCATCTTATGCCCGTCTCCTGTAACTACTCTGCAGTTTTCGCTTAAGGCTTGATAGCGCAGCGTTAGCTGAGGGCGGCATTTCCCCCGCTGGCCCCTCCACGCCGACGGCGTTTCCCCTGCCGGCCGCTGTCCGTTCCCTGTAACTGTGACTCTTGTCCCGGCAGAACCTTTGCCAAAGCCACCTTTGTGCTCCGCAGCAGTCTGTTTTCTGTCTCGAGTATGTTTCTTTTCGGTATCCGATACCCCAGAGCTGTGTACCGTTGGCTCAGGTCTCTTCTTGAGCTTCTGCGAGAAGAGAGAGCCTTCATCTGTTTTAATCCATGTGTCTCCTGGGGTGTTTTTTTGTTGTCCTTTACAATTTAGTTTTGCCCCAGCTACTGAGGTGTTAATTTAGCTGCTTCATACGGTTCCCGATACGCTTGTGTATTTCCACGTTTCTTTTCGTGTTTTTTGTCCTTTGAGACTGATCTAGTTCTGTTAAGGGACTGAGCGAGAGAGAGCGTTGAGGTGACTCCGAATGGTTGATGGCTTTACAATAAATGATTTACTTTATAACCAGAGATATTTTTTGAGAAGGGGTTCTTAAAAGATTTCGTTCTGCTTTGCCATTCCGCTGGGGTAGATGAGCCCCAGCCTTTTTTCAGGAGGCTCATTCTGCTCCTGGGCTTCTCTGGTACTGTTCCTTGAGTTGGTTGCAGGTTTTGAGCTGTCTAAGCTCTTTGGGTAGGTGTGTTTTGACATTCAGAGATGGGGAGGTTTCTGGTTGAGGTAAGAGATTAAGGAGCAGTCAAAGTTGAGCAGCAGATATATATTAGGAAGTACACTTGTACGAGCTTTTGTTTTCCCTTGGGTCAGTAAGTTTTTGTTGGGTGTTCAGGGGTAGCAAGATGGTCTAATAGTGTGTTTTGGATTATTTGGTTTTGTGGGGGTGTTATGGTTTTGTCTGGGTTTTTTTGTTTGTGGTTTGTTGGGTTTTTTTGTGTGTGGTAGGTTTTTTGTTTGTTTTGTCTTGTTTTCCAGGAATTTTGACTTGACTGAAGGTAGAACCTTATATTTTTTCCACCAGTTTTGCCTGTGTTGTGCAAGTTGTTGACGTTATCTCTCAATAGGACTGATGGTGAGATGCTGCGGTAGGGGTTAGGGTGAGTGTGTTGTACACATCTGTATATGGAGCTCTAGCCTTCCTTCAGAAAGCAGCAGGGACGTAACGCATAGTGTGTGTCGGTGTACGGGACTGCTCGTCGCCTTTCCCGATCGCCCGCAGAGTACCACGTTGTCCCGAGAACCTTTGCAGCTTGCGGCAGGTCCCTTGTAGATTATAAGCATCAGGGCTTCTGTTATTTTGTGGGCCTGTAGAGAGCACGGAGTCTGCGGGAAGCCGGAAGGTGGGAGGTGCTCGCAGAACGCGGGGCAGAGGTGGGAAGGGCGGCTCCCGAGGAGCGGCTGACAGAGGGGCTTTAGGGGTGCAAATACAGGGCAGGAGCTGTCGGGAAGGAGTGAGGTTCCTTCCCTGACAGTTCAGGAGGAGAGGAGGGGTTTTTGAAGTCTTGGTACCGGGAAATGGTTGGGAAAGGGGTGTTTAAGTGTTAGCTAATGGTCGTGTTCTGTGTGCAAGCAGCCTCCGGTAGCCCAGTCTCCTTCCCCGTATGTGTCAGCGCGGCCACTCGAGCGTGCTGTCTGCCGAGAGGTTCTCCACGCGGCTGTTCATGGAGTCGCTCAGGAGTGAGTTACCTACAAAAGGAGAGTGTGTCGCTACACCAGCCACACCTGTTTGCTTCCCGTATTGCTTTTGGCATTTGCCCTATCGGTGTCCGCCTGTGCTTGAGTCATCTGACACGAACTGTGATTTTTGTGTGTTGCGTGGTTTGACTTTTTCTTGCAGTTTAAGTAACAGGTCGAGGGTTAAGCAGGACAGTCGAGCGAGGCGTGACGGCAAAGGCGAGCAGATGGCGTCGTGTGCTGTGACGGGGCGGGCTGTGAGGTCACTCGTCTGGGATTTCTGCCTTTGGGGTCTCTGTGTTGCCGAACAAGTCGGTCAAAAGGATTTGTTAGTTTGTTTTGCGTGGTGAGCTCTTGATTTTGGAAAGCAGTGTCCAACATCTGTGTGCCTCTCCGTATTTCCCCAGAAGTGGGCCCGGCATTGAAGGTGACGGTTCCCCAGCCATCGGGGACGGACCGAGAATGCGAGCAGGCACCTGACGTGGCCACTGACCCGGGAGGCACGGATTGGGAGGTGAGCGGAGCCGTGTTGGCACGGTAGGGGAAAGGATGAGTCTGGAATGTGGCTGTTGGTGCAGATGCGCGGTAGGGAGCCGGACACGGAAGGGAGGGGGCGAACAGAGCATCGTGAGAAGGTAGGTCAGCACGTGACAACGGAGGGGTCGTGCAGTGTGAGCACCTATGTGACTAGTTAATGAAGGGACTCACAAAACTATATGCAAAGCGGGATGTCTGCCCCGAGCTCGTTGGGCAAGGTGAGCGATGAACAGGGAGCCGTAGCAGCTGTTATTTTTGAGGTGTGGAATTGTTTGTGAGCGGGCGGCCGCTTCCAGGCGCAGGGGTCGCCTTGTCTCTCTGGTTCTCTAGGCACCGTAGGTGGCGGCGGCCACGACATCCAGCCTCATTAGAGCGTGGGGGAGCGGAAGTTCACGGCGCTTCCGAGGAGGCTGTTGTTGCGGAAGTGGCCGGCGTTGAGTGGTGCGATGCTGAGTGATGGCACCGCACGTTTGGAGATGAAGAGTATCCGTGTGACCGCAGCCCCATCCTACGTAGCCTGTGTGGCCTTTTTAAAGGATGGCTTTTGAGCCCCCAGATTTGGAAGGGAAGCTGAGGGGCCGATGCGGTCTTTGTGCGGGTGGCCGGTCGGTTGGGGGAAGCGCAGGTGGGGCAGGCAGGGGTTGTAAAATCAGCGGAGGGTACCGTTCAGAGACCGGACACGTTTGGGCCGAGAGAGGTTGTGGTGTCCTTTCTGCAAAACAGAAGCATCTGCCAGGCAGGGGGAGTTCCTGCCTGTGCTTGTGCTGTTGTGTGGATTTTGTAGTCTGTCTTTGTTCCTTACTGTACTCGGGTCTCGATGTGTCTGTTGTTCTCCGTGCTGAGCAGGCACCTAGGTAGCAATATTGAGGGTTTTGCAAGCCCTGGCTCATCGGCATAATGGTAACCGAGAGCTTCCTTTCTCGCATTTTAAGTCTACTGCATAGATTTGTCTTGTGTCTGAAATATTAGACCTTTATAGAAGGTCATCTTTTTGCAGCGGTGATTAAGGCGGCCTCGATACTGCTGCTGAGGAGCAGTCTGAATACGCAGAGCCCTTTTCTGGGACCTGTTCCCTGCACCTGAACGTTCTGAGGTCTTTAAGAGTGGCTTGTCGCTCGTACGTCGTCCTAGTTGTGGGTATATGGTTTTATTGCAGGTGATGATGGTAGGTGACTTCTCTGCGGATGCTATAGCTTCTTCCTCGCTGCCGTATAGATCTTCTCGCCCGGTGGCATCTCTGGGCCGGAAGTCCGTCGTCTCGGTGAGAGTTTTCTTAGGTGCCTCGATCGCGTCGCTTGTAGTATTTGTGAGCGGTGTCGGTCCGTGCATGTCGATGCCTGTGTCAGAGCTGCTCCGCCTGGGGGTGTAGCAATGGTAGAGCGGAGGAAAGAATAGCAATAAGAGTATATGGTTAATGTTAATATGCATAGACTGTTTTGGCAACGCCCGTACAACCCTCGTCGGAGCGAGTGGCCGTTGGCAGCGGGCGAGGATGGTAATTTCCGGGGTGTTTTGTGGGTGCCGAGGGGATGACCGTAGCTGCCTGGGAGAGGCAGCTAGAGTGCTAGCTGAGCAGAGGGCACCTCTCAGCTGTTCAAGCTTGTACGTGCGTGGGGCTTAACATTTGATTGAAGGTATTTCCTTTAATGGCATGCAGTAGTTGGGCTCTAGATGGTATTCCTACGTGGAAGCAAGACCTGTGGAATGGTTAAGCTGTTGCTGTGCGTCCAGGTGACTTGTTCTGTCATGCTGTTCTTGCAGAGGATGAAGATGGAGCTGTGCAGGGTGATGGAGCAGAGCTGAGTAGAGCACACTAAGGCAGCGGGTCCGTGTGCGGGATTAAAGGGAAGATGCGACCGAAGGCTATTTGAGGAGCATTTCAGGCGAGCTGGGTCGCAGTGAGGGGGCGCATGGGGCTGGTGACTTTGTTCTCTTTGCTCTCAGGAGCACAGCGCTATCCCTAGGGGCTGGCAAGGTCCTAATTGTGGGGCCGGCGCCCATCGGGTGCTTCTTTTTGCGTTACAGTTTAAAGCGTGGATCGCTCTGATGTTTGAGGAGTTTCTGGGCAGTTGTCGTCTGCGGCGTCGTTCCCAGATGCGTGAACAGCTCTGCTCTGTCGCTGTCTGTTTTCAGGGAGCGTGATTTCTTCCCTGCATCCTTACGTTCTTAGGTCTTGTAGCTGGGCTTCTTGTGCCTCCTCCCTCTCAGTTTTGAGAGGAACTTCTTGTCACGGGCCCTGACGCTCTTCTAATCATTTTGGATCTCGTTAGGGCCTCCTTGCATCCCTGTCAGGGTTCTGCAGGTCTTGTTGCTGGACGAGCTCTTCCGTCCAGTTGTCTCTGTGTTTGCCGAGAGCGTTCTCTCGTCTCGGAGGCGCGCGGTTTGTAGTGTTTCTCATAGCGTTGGTGTGTGCGTTTTGTGAGTTTGGCTCGGAGCCGCCTTGCTGGCCGTGTAGAGTCGGGTAGGTGGCACAGCGATGAGAGCTTAGGGTTCATCTGTTGCTGTGCTAAGGCTGTTGGGGGAAAGGTGGTACCGTCATCTCGGATGGAGTGGCCCTCCTCAGCAGGCAAGGACCGTAATCACCGTGACGTTTTGTGGGCTCGGAGGCCGTGACCGTGGCTATCTGGGAGAGGCAGCTAGAGTTCAGCTGAGCAGATTACCTCTGCAGGGTGTTCAAGCTTGTACGTGCGTAGGGCTTCATGTTTGATGTCATATGTTTGTTTTTAATGGCAGGTTATAGTCGGTGTTCAGGAACAGTTAAGGTACTGCTGTGCAACCAGGCGACTTGTTTCGTATTGGTTTTGGAGATGCCGAGGGACGAGTCGTGCAGGGCGACGGAGGGGAACTGAGGGGACCGATGTAAGCGGGTGAGTCGGTGCGTGGTGTATATAGAGGGAAGATGTGACCGATGCCTCTATGACTCCATTGCTCCTTGCGTTTGTCTTTTGGTTTTGAAGTAGCGTAGCAATGAGCAAAGGAGGCAAGTCGAGCAAGGCGAGTGGTGATTGGTGGGCTGAAGTAGCAGCTCTTTTCTGAGGTGTTGTGTTGCTGGTGAAGTTATAAGCAACGCGTGTCGTTTGGGTGTTACGGACGGCGGGCGAGGTGCCGTGTTCAGCTGCAAGTGACGTAGGCCGGGTGGGAGGCTGTCGAGGGAAAGGGGTGCGAGACGGGGATCGGTGCGGGCAGGCTGTGGCATCGGGCAGCATCTCAGGAGGTGCCTTTTCGCTTGGCTTTTTGCAGGTGCCGCTGGCAGGCTCGGAGTGCTGCTGCCGCACGCCTATGAGAGGTCTGAGAAGGTGGGGCAGCGGCCAGCATCTAAGACCAGAGAATGCTGTGGTCCGTCGTCGAGCTCTTCAGTTTTGTAGGTAACACGTGGGCCGTCTTTGGAACGGCGTATGAGCATTAGAAGTGAGCTGGGTAGTAATGAGGAAGTCACGGGGCGGTGATTTCTCACGAGCGTAACGGTAGTTTACTGTGTGTTGATACGTTTGGTGCCACAAGCGATGACGGAAGCGGGGTGTGATGCTGGAATCTGTGCAGAGCAGGTGAGCCGATGGGCATGTTCGTTTTGATGAGGGGGGTGCTCTGGAAGAGATCTGTGTTGACCTGTGTGATACTTATTGCTGGCTCTGGGTTTTTTCCTTTTTTACATGATGAAGAGGCACCTGGCCACTGCAAGAATATCCTGGTTAGCTGGTGTGTTTCTTGTTGTGAAAGGATGCATAATCTGACCCATCTGAAAGCCCCACAGTGTGACTTTTGTTAGGAAGAGATTTTGAAGAATTGAGATATTTCTTATTCAGTGAGGTTGCATTCTATGAACTTGCCATCAGAGTGCATCTTAGAGACAGTGTCTTTGTCAGCAGAACTCATCAGCACAAGACTTGCAAAGTATTGCTTTTTTTTAAAGACAAAAAAATCCACGGTCCTTGCGGAGATCCAAGCACAGCACATACTCCAAAGGTTGATGGCATTGGTAGTGCTTGGGTTCTCAGTTGTAACAGTCGAGATACCATAAAATGCGGTTCCCCTGCATGCTTCGGTACAGCCGAACGCATTAGCAGGTCTGCCGGTCCTTCTTGGTAGCCCCGTGTATTGCAACACTGGGGATTTGATTTGTGTGGTTTTTTGTTGTGGTATTATTTTTTCCCCCCCCCAAAAAAAGTAAAACTGTATCGGGGATCTCTTCACTCACCGATTCTTCTGTCATAAATGAAAGTTTAAAAAAAAGCTAACATCGTCTGATTTACGACGTGACTTGCGCTCTTTCAGCTGTAACTGCCAAGCAGATGTAGGGTACGATTTGTTAGGTGTACTTAAGCAGGTAGGTATTTGTTGTAAATATTTAATGAGGGGCGACTGAATGTTGTGGGGGGGTGTTTCCTGCCGGTATTTTGAGGGAGCGCTCTTAAGTACTTTATTTCAGTCTCGCTTTCGACGCGCGTTTCCCTGGCAGTTCAGCAGCATCTCTTGGGCGGGGCAGCCGGGCGGACGTCCCTCCCGACTCCGTAACACGCCAAAACCCCCCAGTCACGTTGCTGCTGTGTATTTTGGAGATAGATAATCTTATGGCGGGCGTGAACGGCTGTGCGAGTTGAATGAACGCAGAAGGAAAATGGAAAGCTTTTAGAGCCTAGACGCTCATATTGGATGTGCGTAAACACGCGCCCGCCTTCTCAGCACAAAGTGAATTACTGAGATTTATTCTTAATTTTTTACGTTACTCTTTCAAGTTTGACACGCTTCACTTCAGGCTTCGTGGAGCCAGGCAGCAAGACGTGCGGCGGCAGGGCGAGGGCTGTAGCTGCTGCGGTGGGTCTGTAAGCGGAGGTTCCGGTTCCGGTACATCTTTGCCCCGCAGCCTCACGGGGTTATCTCCCCGCAGCGGTGCCGTAAGGAAGGGATGAGACGTTTTCCAGCACCAGCCAGAGCGTTCAGTGTTACGCGAAGGATCTGTTCAAAATGGTATCGGTTAGTCTTAATACCGTTTTCAAGCGTTCCAATCACTCTAGCTTTTAAAGGATGTGTTGTGTTTTGACGTGACCCGTTTGCCTGGAATCTTGCTGCGGCTCAATTTCCTTCCTACCCCTTATGCTGACTGAGCTCCTCCATTTTCTTCTGTGCTATTTTATTAACGTGCTGAAATATAGTTTGGGATTTCTGTTTTTCAGATGTCGTCTAAGTGTCTCGTGATGCTCAAGAGATGCCTGCCGGTCGTTAAGCGTGGTGAAGGTAAGGGGCCATCCCTCGGCCTGGAGGCTCCTGGCTCTGTCTCCAGCGGGTGCCCCGCAGGTGCGGCCGCGAGGGCTGCCCGGTGGGGAGAGTCGGGGCCCCCAGGGACCGGGGCTGTTTGTCACCCCGGGGAGCCCGTCCCAGTGCGGGAACATGTCCGAGCGGAGCCCGAGAGAGACGTGACACCGTCCTCTGGCACGCTCCTGCTCTGCCGTGGGGCAGGCGCCAGCCTGCGGACAGGGGCTGGGGGGGCTGCAGCTGTTTGGGGGGCTGCCCCACCTTTTAGATTTTAGCAGAGCTCCCCCTTTTCTGGGGGGTGTGGGAGGGGTGTGCGTGTACCTTTGTAAATGGCACTATTAAAGTAATGAGCTGCAGGTTGGAGCAGGTTCCCTTGTTTAGTGCCCTTCTTGGGGGTGAATAAAATTGGGGGAGTCCTGGGGGGGGTGTGACGATGTCATGTGGGGTGCCCCGGTGTCACTGGGGGAGCTGATAATGCGTCAGAGGAACAGGTGAGTGGGGGCGTCATGTAGGGGTTCCCCCCCAAAAAGGGGGGTTACAGCCCCAAAATGCCTGAAAATTCAGGGGGGCTATTACAAAAACCTCTTATATATATTGACATGTGTAATATTAATTTATAGATGCATAAAGGGATTTTGAGATAAGAACTTATCTCTCCTATATTATATAACGGATTTCGGGATACAAAAATTCTGCATCGAGATGCAGGGTTTTAAAACACAAAAGTAACTCGACCGTCTATATATCTAGATCAAAAAATAAAGGAGTTTAAAGTGAAAAGGATAGATGAAGGAATTCAAAGCAGAAGAAAGTCTGACTAGAGCGAGCATCTACGCTTAGTGTGTGTTACATAGTCTAAGTAGATGTGTAATCTAAATAGAGGTTATATAGAGTGAAATAAGCCGAGGTATAACTGTAAGTAGATGTCTAAATAGAGAAGTCGAAAAAGATTGAAGTGTCAAAGGGTAAGTAAGCAGATAGCTAGCCTAAATAGCTGTTTTATGTACGTGTTAATATGGAAGTCTAAACAGGTATGTGTAAAGAGATATTCTGTGTAAGTGTAAATAGCCTAAATAGGTGTAAGTGTAAATATAATAGCTAAGTCTAAACAGATGTTGTATGTAAATGTAAAACAGATAGTCTATATAAAATATAGATGTACTCCGTAAGGATGTGTAAGTAGACACATAGTGCAAATGTCTATGCTATGTAAGGTTTTAAAATGCAAAGAAACCACGTTGATAGAGATGTTTATAGAGAAGATTTAAAAATTAGACACACAGCCCACCCCCCAATCAACTGAAGGCACAAAAGCGCTTTCAAATGCTGCCCCTTCCCCGTTCTCCTTCTCCCATCCCGATTTGGGGCCGATTCCCCCAAATGGGGACTTTCCCCTCTGGGGCTGCGTAGGCAGCCTGGGAGCTGCTGCCAGGGCAGACACACACTCCAAAGCCCCTGAGTCTGGGTCTGCAGTGGGGGGTGAAAAACCCCAAACAGGTTTGGGGGAAAGACAACAATTCGGGGCTCTTGGGAAAGCCCACTCCTGCTGGGTTTGTGCAGTTGGAAAGGAGGGGGGTAAAAAAAGCGGGGGTGGGGGGGCGGAACCCTGCTAACCATTCTCATGCACAAAAGCAAAAAATCGCCAATTTCAATGTTGTGGAAAGGGTGAAAAAAACCCGGAAGTGAACCGTTTGGAAAAGCAATCCCAACTTTTACCTTATGGAAAAGCAAAAAAAAAAAAAACCCCAAACGAACAAAACCAAAGTAACCCGAACAACAACAAAAAAAGCCAAACCATCCAACCGGAAATCACCAAAACTAAATAAACCCACCGAAAACCCTAAACTGGGGAAAATTTGGGGTGAAACACCGGCAGTTTGAGGGGCATTGCTGGGGCTTCTCTGGAATGGATTCTCCGGAGCGGGTCAGTTATCTGGAGCGGATCATCTGCTGCAGGTTAGCCCAGGTGAGTTGCCCGTTGTGGATTATCCTGGGGGGACCCCCTGGTGTCAGTCATCCCCATGCATGTTCCCCGTGGCGTGTCTGCCCAGACATGCCCCTGTCCAGCGGTGTCCGCCTCCTCCCCCGCCCTCCCTCTGCGTGTGTCTGTGCCCTCCCAAACGCTTTCCCCTGACATGGCCCCCCCGCATGACTCTTTTTTCCCCCGGTGACGTCCTCCCTCTCCCTGGCCTCCTGTTCTGTGCTCGCTGAAGCCTTATGCTTACGCAGGATGAGCAGAGCAGGGTGCTGGCAGTGCAGAGGCGAGGCGAGGCGCTGCCAAGCCAACGAAGCCCAAGGCTCAGCAGCGCACAAGTCCTTTGCAGGTCAGCCACTGGCACCTGGTCTGCCTGGCTGCCCTGTGCCCTGACGCACAGCTGCCCCCCTCACCCCAGGCAGCCTGCCTTCGGAAGGGCAGCTGTGTTCCCCTGATTGATTTTCTTCTTTAACCCTCTAGGACCTGTTGACTTGCTGCTCTCCCTGTCACAGCCCTGATGCCGCAGGCCTACAGCAACTGATGGGCCTACTCCGGGGGGGTGGGGGGTGGGAAAGGGGACCTTTCTCCCCAGGTCGTTTGTGCTGCTTCTCCTCCCTAGGGCGTGGGGTGGGGGTGAGTGGGGCAGGAGGGAGGACGGTAACGGCCACCTGATTTTTAAAGCAGTCGAGACGGAAGGACTAAAATGCTCGAGGCACTTTGGTGGTGGGCGGTGCGGAGGCAATGACTGACACTGCTGGGGCTGCGGGAGTGGGGAAGGTGCAGAGAAACATGAGCTCTGCGCACGCAGTAACAGTTCCGTTATCCCGGCGAACGTGACCCAGAGCCGGCGCGGGTCTTGCCCCAGAGAAGAGTCACGGACGTCGTGCCGCTGCCGCCGTGCTGTGCTACGGCAGCCGGGAATCGCGCATGCGGAGTGGCGATGGTGGACCCTGCTGACACCGTGCGGCCAAAGTGCGGTACCGCACCCGGAACAGACGCATGCGCAGTGGCGACGATGTGTCACTGCTCGCTGCTGCCACCGAGCGACCGAACCGCGGAACAGCGGGGCCCAGCTGCGCTACCCTGCTCGCGGCAGTCACCGAGCGCTCAAAACCGGGTACTGCAGACGGGCAGCCGCCCGTTCCCGAGGGTGAAGTTTTTTCGCTGGTCGCTGCTGCCACCGTGCAAGCAGATTCCGGTACTGCAGCCAGGCAGTTCCGTATGCACAGTGGCGCTTTACTTTCTGCCCCTGCTTCCACCGACCGCCCAAACGCTCGCAGTGCAGGTGGGCAGCCGCGCATGCGCAGTGGCGCCTTTTTGTGCTCGCTGCTGCCACCGAGCGATCAAACCACGGTACTGCAGGTGGGCGGCCGCGCATGCGCAGTGGCGCCTTTTGTGCTCTCTGCTGCCACCGTGCGACCAAACAGCGGTACTGCAGGTGGGCGGCCGCGCATGCGCACTGGCGCCTTTTTGTGCTCGCTGCTGCCACCGAGCGACCGAACCGCGGAACAGCACGGGGGGAGCTGCGCTACCCTGCTCGCGGCAGTCACCGAGCGATCAAAACCGGGCACTGCAGACGGGCAGCCGCCCGTTCCCGAGGGTGAAGTTTTTCCGCTGGTCGCTGCTGCCACCGTGCAAGCAGATTCCGGTACTGCAGCCAGGCAGTTCCGTATGCACAGTGGCGCTTTACTTTCTGCCCCTGCTGCCACCGACCGCCCAAACGCTCGCAGTGCAGGTGGGCAGCCACGCATGCGCAGTGGCGTCTTTTCTGCTCTCTGCTGCCACCGTGCGACCAAAGAGCGGTACTGCAGGTGGGCGGCCGCGCATGCGCAGTGGGCCTTTTTGCTCTCTGCTGCCACCGTGCGACCAAACCGCGGTACTGCGGGTGGGCAGCCGCGCATGCGCAGTGGCGCCTTTTTGCTCTCTGCTGCCACCGTGCGATCAGACCGCGGTACTGCAGGTGGGCAGCCGCGCATGCGCAGTGGCGCCTCTTTCTGCTCTCGGCTGCCACCGTGCGATCAGACCGCGGTACTGCAGGTGAGCAGCCGCGCATGCGCAGTGGCGCCTTTTTGCTCTCTGCTGCCACCGTGCGATCAAACCGCGGTACTGCAGGTGGGCAGCCGCGCATGCGCAGTGGCGCCTTTTGTCTCTCTGCTGCCACCGTGCGATCAGACCGCGGTACTGCAGGTGGGCAGCCGCGCATGCGCAGTGGCCACCCTTTGTATTCTGCTCGCTGCTTCCACCAAGCGACCGAACCCCGGGACTGCAGGCGGGAGCTGCGCTACCCTGGTAGAGATTTCCACCCGCCCCTTACCCGATCGCGGCAGTCACCGGTCGATCAAAACCGGGTACTGCAGACGGGAAGCTGCCCGTTCCCCAGGCTGAAGTTTTCCTCTGGTCGCTGCTCCCACCGTGCAAGCAGATGCCGGTACTGCAGCCAGGCAGTTCCGTATGCGCGGTGGCGCTTTATTTTCTGCCCCCTACTTCCACCGAGCGCCCAAACCCTCGTACCGCAGGTGGGCAGCCGCGCATGCGCAGTGGCGACCTTTTAGCTCTCTGCTGCCACCGTGCGACCAAACTGCGGTACTGCAGCCAGCAGCCGTGCACGGGCTGTAGCGACATTTTGCCGCGCTCACTTCTCCACGCCACTTAGTGACCCCCCCGCACGCTACGTGGTGACGTCACCGTGGGGGCCGGAACCGTGTAGGCACAGCCCCTAGCGACAGGTGTTGACCCCTTGCGATAGCCCGTTGAGGGCGGTCCTGATACCCCTCGCCACGCTCTTAGCAACGGGCCCTGCCCCCGGCGATGGGCAGGCGGGCCGTCTGATGTCCGACCCACCTGGCCCCACCCACCCACTTTGGTGCTGTGCGGTGCACTTTGCTCTCTGCTGCCACCCTGCGAGCCTTCATCCCTCGGGGGGGGCTCGGCCCGCCCCTTTTGCGGGGCGCTGTGGGAAGGGCGGGGGCGGGGCCCGGGGGTCGAAGAGGCCCAGCCGGGGCTCGGGCAGCTCTTGCTGCCCCTGGGCTTCTCTGCCGTCGGTGCTCCCGTGTTCCCTCGGGCGGTCGCAGCTTTGGGGCTGTCTCAGCCCCCCGGGCAGGCGTGCTCTGGCGTTTAGAGAAGCGGAGGCGTTGCCTGAGGTAAGGATTCCAGAGCTTGGCACTCTTTGGCAGCATCTGTACTAGAAAGGTCCCTTGTGGCCTGCTTTGCTTTTTTTCTCCCGGGATGTTGTTTCGGGCGCTGAGGGGGCGGTGAGACGATTTAGTGGTATGGTGTTCTGTTTGGGGTTTGTTTTTTGCTTTGCTGGTTTTCTTCCCCCTTGTGAGATCATTTCATTCATTTATCATTTCATATTATCATTTACCCCGCGCCATTTCCGTCCCCTTTGGGCAGCAGCGGATCTGCTGCCGCTTCAGGCGGCCGCTTTCTCGAGGGCAAGGAGCTGGGACGACAACGGGCCGCTGCAGGCTCTGGTCAGGGTAAGAGGCTGTTCCCTGGGGAGCCGGCGCAGGGGGAGCGGAGGTACGCACGGGCACTTGTCGGTGCCCCTGGCCGGTAAAGGGAAGGTTAAATTGTTAGAGTGCAAATAAATACATTTTATTTAGGGAGGAGTCGTGACTAAATTTAATCGCACCTATTACTGAGCAAACCAGGCAGTCATTATTCCTAATCTGTAATTAAAAAAAAAATAAAGGCAGTCCTTTTTTATGCCATAAATAGAGTTGCGAGTCATTAATAGCTCAATCTAAATACAGCCGTTATTACATCAACTGCAGGCATTAATGACTCCTGATCAGAAACAAAATAAGGACAGTTTTAGAATCTACAATGAAAATTGAACTGGAAAGCTAAATTGGGAGTGGGTAATACTGAAATTGTAACAGGGCTGTTAGAAAGTTCAGAGGCAGCGACAGCTCCTGCTTCCAACCCAAGCAGTAAACGAAGCTTTAGATTCTTAAATGAACAGAAATAAAGGTGAGCTGTTAAACAGTGGCTGGGTTCAAGCGTAGGCATTAAGAAAATTTGCAGGTGCGGGTGATTCCTGACGAGAACTAACAATTCCAGAAGATTTAGATTTAAAATGACAAAGCTAATGGAGTGCCACAACCGCCCGGATGTAACTGCAGCCGCTTTGGGGGAATGCCCCAGCCCTCCCCAACCACCGCTATTAATTACTGCCAAGGAGAGCGAAAGTGAAAGTAGAAGCAGTGCAGGTGAAATGCGAGCAGTACGCTTTTCCTAAGTCATCTCTTCGTGTCAGGAGAGGAAAGAAAATGGAAAGAAGATGTTTGCAGGGGGTCTGTGCTGGGTTGCCTGCGCGTCTCTTCCGTGCGTCCTTGAGGAGACATTTAGCTCCTGTTGGGCGCTCGCAGGTGGAGACAGGGCGAGCTGGAGGCGGGATCGGTGCCGGCCCTGAAAAAGGGATGGGCAACGAGCTGAGAGAAGAGGGGGCAAGGGCTGAAAAAGGGTCTCCAGTTCTGCAGGGAAGGCAGCGGGATGTGACTCGGCAACCGCTCTGAGGAGTGCAGGGTCATTCGCTGCGATGAAGTCAGGGTCTGCGGCTGGCCCGGAGAGGCAGCAGAAATCCCAAACTCTTTGCAGGGGTACCGGCCAGATTAGGGCAACACCTGAACAGTAAAACCATTTAGGGGAAGCAGAGCTGGGCTGCACCGCGTGGCCAACCTCCCTCTTCTCCGTGAGTCCCAAAGGGGCAGCTCCAAGAATGTGCTGAGAATTCATCCCTTGCGCTAAAAATGAGACGTAAGTAGCACCCACCCGTGAATTTTATTTTCTCTCTCGCTCTGCGGCTCCTGCCTGCTTGTCTCTCCTCAGTGCTCACCTGCACCCGTGCTCGGATGGGGCAGCTGAGGGAAGGTGCTGCCGTCTCCCCAGCCCCGGCGGACCGCCCCTCAGCTGTGTCCTCTGTCAGGGAGCGTCGTCATCTCTCCTGCCTCCCAGAGCGTGTCCTGTAGTGGCAGACGCGCGGGCTTTTCCCTGCACGCGCATACGGGAAGGGAAGCACAGTGAGAGCTGGGCTTGTCAAAGAGTAACGGGGGTGGTGGGAAGCGTAGCTAGAACCGGAGAGCTACAGCGCAAAAGCAAAGCAGACGGGACACAAAAGTAAAATGGTGCACAGGAATGCTGAGGCGAGAACTCCCGCAGCACACAGGAAATCAGTGTCGGAATCTATTTTCTTCTGACTGCCAAATTAAAAATAATGGCACGCTTTGCAACGCTAAGCTCGCTCTGATCGTCTGAACTGTTTCTTTCCAACTCCCCACCGCCCCCAGCACACCGTTCAGCCTCCTCAGCCTGAAATGCCTTGTTTTCCTTCTTTTTTTTTTTTTTTTTTTTTATGACAGGGCAACTTCTGTTCCCGAGGTGGTGCCCACAGTACAGCTATCTCTTCGAAGGCAGTTTGGTTTAGGTCAGAGAATGTTTAGCCTGGACTGAATCAGCCTCTGTTTCTATTTCTGGAAATCATCGGTCCTGTGCATAAAGCCCGGAAAAAAGGAAATATGAACCAAAGGACGTGGGGCCTGCAGGGGTAGGAAAATATTTGAGAAGAGGTTCAGTGGGGAAATGACTGTTTGTCTGTGGGGCGTCCAGGCAAGCAACCCAGCTGCTAGAAAGCGGCGCTGTCCCCAGGATGGCCTCGGCGGTCCCGTCGGAGTCGGGGGAACAAGGACAAGGCAGGGTGAAGCATCTGACCTGCCGTGTGGAACGTGACTGTACAAAGCACGTGTGATGCACTGCAAGTTCATTTGTTTAAACTGTGAGTTAAAGAAGGTGTGCAGTTGCTTTGTAAACAGCCGACGCTCTAAAGCTACACCCGTCTAACTGCTAGCTGTATTAAATCTATCGTATTGCTGTTTCTGCATTAAAAAAAGTAACAAACCAACACACCTATGTAAGCACGTCTAAGTACAATGGAAAACCACTGTTTAACGCGTGGCATGTGTGGGTTGTTTTTTTGGGGTGGGAGGGTGGGGTGTATGACAAAAACCTGCGAGAGACACACGCACACACGCACGTGTAATGTTTAGCGCTCACCTAAACCCAAAAAAGAAAATCCACTCTTTATTTTGCAGCATTAGCATTAGCTTCCAGCGCACAGCCTGAGCGCGTACCTCTGCTCTCACCATCTGCTCCCTCTTCAACCGTGTGTGGCTGTCATCATCAGCTTGCACAGGCTTTCCTCGTGCAAGTTTCCGCGACAGCTTACGAGAAGGCAGGGAAACAAACCCAGCAAGACGCGTAGTGCCTTCCTCTATGGGCTCCGTCCAGCCTTTGTTAAAATGAGCAGAAAAGAAATCTGCTGCTGCCTTTACCCTGACTCGCTCTTACAGAGAGCATCTGACTTGACCCGCAGCAAAGCGATGCCCCAGGCAGCAGCACGTATTGGCGCGCGCCGCGGTTTCACCCACCTGTTTTACTGCGCCGGTCCTTTCCCACGGCCGATGCCGCAGATGTGGCGCGCCCCACCCCCAAACCTCTTTACGAGGGTTCCCTGGGCTCTGCAAGTCGCCTGCTGGACGTGTTGCTGATTCAGGCACGGGCAAAGTCAGCTTCTTCGCTGGCCTCGGGCCAGGGCAGCCACGTACTCGAGGGAAACTGAGAATATCTCCAGCGAGATCTCACCGGGCGGCTGGGACCTCGTCAGTAGGGGAGAAAGCCAAGCGACTGACACTGAAAGGGAGCTCTTTGCTAGGCTGTAGATCGTAAAGTTAAAAAAGAAAACAAACCTGCCTTTTTAAAAATGCCCTCTTTTGAGTCTGCCACGTTTGATACAGATTTTTAAAATTGCAGGGTATATCTCCTACAGGCCTCATGCAAAGGGAAGTGAGTACTTCTGGCTCTCAGGACAAGGGGGTCCCTCAGGAGCCCAGGCGCTCACGCCAGCCGGCATCTGGCACAGCACAGGGCAGGAGCTTTGGCAGTAGTACGTGAGCTGAGAATGAGAGTCAGGCAGCACTGCACGCTTCTCCTGTGAGCCGCCGAGGCTCGCGCGCTGTACCTTCCACGAATAAAAGGCCAGAAGAGTCAGCATTTCTGCTAGTTCCAGCCTCATCCGTACCCTCGTTAGTGTAACTGTAAGCGAGCGTCCCGTAGCGACTGGGAGCGTGGCAGCTGGGCTTCCTGCGCTGCCTTAGGTTGTGCCCTTGGAGAGACCCTTCTCCGAGCCCCGGGCTGGGTGGGCTGCGGTGCCGTTCAACGCTGAATAGGCACGAAGGCCTATAAACAAAATGTATTTATATTGCACCCATACCCGGCAGCCAACCGCCGCTTTATTTACGTATTCTGCACCTCCTGCCGACGCTTTTAAACTTAGCCGATATTGCCGCAGTTTTCTCTGACGGGGCAGGGGACTGCCACGCAGCAGGGGGAGTTTCTGGGTGCCTCCCACGGACACAGACGTCCTCAGCTGGGTAGGGACAGGGTGAGAGCTGGAACAACTCTGCTGACATGTAAGGGCCGTCCCAGGGCAAGGCTCCTCGGTCTGGGGGCTGAAAGGCGAGCCGCGCTGGGTGGTTGGTGTGGGAGTTGTGGAGCAAGTAGGGGAAAAAAAAACCAAAAAGAAAAAACCATCCAAATGTTTCACAGCAGGTAGAAAGCTTGGCAGAAAGCAAACTGAATGCTGTAAAGACAAAAGCCGAAAGCCGGCTATGGACTGTACGAAAAGAGTCAGTGCCACGGAAAGAGGTTATTTCTTCAACTGACCATAGGAGGCTTTTTGTGAGATAACACAACACCTCTTCTTTCTGCTACAGCGCGGCACCGCAGCAGTAATGGGCCAGAGCGTGCGAGCGCCTTTGGCAGGATCGGTAACGGCCGGGGCACGGCCGACCGGCCAGCCCACCTTCCGCACAAGGAAAACACCATTCCCCTGGAACGCCACGCAGACCCAGGACGGGTAAGGCGGAGGCCGAGCCCAGGCGCCCCCATTGCCAAGGACCACCTTGGCCTTGCAGCGTCTCACGCTTCGGGGTGTTCTGCTGGCCGTGGCTAAGCTCAGGCCCTCTGCTCGTGGCGGCCCCCGGTCCCCCGGCGCCGGTCGGGCCCCAGCCCCCAGCGCGGTGCGGCGCAGGGCAGTGACCCAGCAGGGCGGCCCCACGGGCCCCAGCCCCCCACCCCTCGCCGTGCCTGCGGCCAGGGCCCCGCGGCCGCCGGCCCCTTCCTCCTCTGCCCGCTCCCGTCGCGGACGGCTCGGTATGTGTCACGAGGGGCAGCCCCGTTCAGCAGCTCTGGGAGGGCGCGCGGCTCTGCCCGGCCGTGACCGGGGCCCGCAGGGGTTTCCCGCTCGCTCGCTCGCCCCGAAAGGAGCTGGCCCCGAGCCGGCGCGTCCCCCCCCCGCCCGGCCCACGGCGCCCTCGCGAGCTGAGCGCGGCCCGGCCAGCAGGGGGCGCTGGCGCTCAACGGCTGGGCGCGGGGGCGGTCCGGCGCGGGGGAGGGGCCGGTGGGGGCCGGTCCTTCCGGCCGCCCTCTAAGGGCCGCCCCGCGGGGCTCCGGCTTCCGGTGGCGCAGCGCGGCGGAGCGGAGGTGGGAGCGGTGCGTGGGGCGGCTGCGCCGCGAGGTGTCTCTTTGCGGTGCCGGGGCCCCTCTGCGGCCCGGCGTGGGAAGCCCGTGGCCGGCGGAGACTGCTCGGAGCTGGGCGGGGAGCACCGCGGCAGTCCGACCGCAGGCAGCCATCCCCTGCGGTGGCCGCCAGCTCCTCAGGACTCCTGGAGGCCTGGCAGCGCCCGACCCTCGCCTGCGGCAGCCGCCTGGGAGAGCAGCGCGGCCGTGGCCAGGGGCCGGAGAGCGCTGGTGAGTGAGTTCGGGCAGCGGTGGAGGCTCCGTGCCGGGCCCGACCCCGGGCCGGGGTGGGGGGGGGGCGGCTCCGTGCCGGGCCCGACCCCGGGCCCGGGCCGGGGTGGGGGGGGCGGCTCCGTGCCGGGCCCGACCCCGGGCCCGGGCCGGGGTGGGGGGGGCGGCTCCGTGCCGGGCCCGACCCCGGGCCCGGGCCGGGGTGGGGGGGGCGGCTCCGTGCCGGGCCCGACCCCGGGCCCGGGCCGGGGTGGGGGGGGCGGCTCCGTGCCGGGCCCGGGCCCGGGCCGCTCCGGGCCGGGGTGGGGGGGGGGGGCGGCTCCGTGCCGGGCCCGACCCCGGGCCCGGGCCGGGGTGGGGGGGGGCGGCTCCGTGCCGGGCCCGACCCCGGGCCCGGGCCGGGGTGGGGGGGGCGGCTCCGTGCCCGGCCCGACCCCGGGCCCGACCCCGGGGTGGGGGGGGGGCGGCTCCGTGCCGGGCCCGACCCCGGGCCCGACCCCGGGGTGGGGGGGGGCGGCTCCGTGCCGGGCCCGACCCCGGGCCCGACCCCGGGGTGGGGGGGGGCGGCTCCGTGCCGGGCCCGACCCCGGGCCCGGGCCGGGGTGGGGGGGGCGGCTCCGTGCCGGGCCCGGGCCCGGGCCGCTCCGGGCCGGGGTGGGGGGGGGGGGGGCGGCTCCGGGCCGGGCCCGGGCCCGGGCCGCTCCGGGCCGGGGTGGGGGGGGGGGGCGGCTCCGGGCCGGGCCCGGGCAGGGGTGGGGGTGGGGCGGCTCCCTGCCGACCCCGCGGTGGGGGTGGGGCGGCTCCGTGCCGGGCCCGGGCCCGGGCCCGACCCCGCGGTGGGGGTGGGGCGGCTCCGTGCCGGGCCCGGGCCCGGGCCCGACCCCGCGGTGGGGGGGGGCGGCTCCGTGCCGGGCCCGGGCCCGGGCCCGACCCCGCGGTGGGGGGGGGCGGCTCCGTGCCGGGCCCGGGCCCGGGCCCGACCCCGCGGTGGGGGGGGGGCGGCTCCGTGCCGGGCCCGGGCCCCGCAGAGAAGCCCTGGTCGGGCATCGTTCGCTTTTGCACAATGTAGGGCTTTCCCCGTCTATTTTCTGTGTACTGTGTTTTGGGCCACCTGAAACCCTTTGGCCGGGTAGGTTTGGTGCGGGGAGATGGCAGGTCTGGAGCCTGAAAGATCTCGGGTGGGGGGCGGGGGAGGTATTTTTGCCTTAAAACTCTGAGCCCACCTCGTGTGTCATGTCGTGTTATCACGTCGTGAGTCTGGTGACTGTGGCAAATGGCTCAGTTGGGCGTTTTCTGATAAATAACTTCTGAACGTGTGCGTGTGTAGGCACGGGGAGATTTGTGCAGTGTGACAGAGCCCCTTGTGCTTCTGTGCTAATGTCTACCTGTTCTAGACCTCCAGTGTTGGAAAGCCTTTGTTTAGTGCCTAGTTGTGCCTGCGTAACAAATGTTTTAGCTGCTGATGTGTTATACCTCTGCTGTGAACTTTTTCCTGGGTGGCTTGATTGTTTCTGGTTGTCCGTGTAAATCTAGGCAGATATTTTCTGCCCGGTGGTGAAGCCTATCGCTTTGGATAACAAAGGGCAGGAGAGCAATAAAGAAAAAGGTGATTCGTCTGCTGCAGCTCCTTGGAAACGATTCGTTCCTTATTTTCTGCCGTTGGGGAGGTGTTGTGCTTTCCAGATAATGCAGCCTCTCCTGTGCCTGTCCACGCCGTGCATTTTTGTCCTGCCCTTGCTTGAAAAGGCTCTCCTTGCCTTCTTCCTCTGTGCTGCAGTTGGCTTAATCTCTCGCTGCTGCTGCTGGAAGAGGGATAAAGGGAGTGTTGTTGATCGGGTTGTTAAAAGCTTTTTCGCGGGCTGTAACGCGCGGGAAGGGGTGGGCGGGGGGGGGGCGACTCAGTACGGGGGAGGGGGAGGATCAGGCTGCGGGGAAAATGGGAAACCAACATCACCCTTCCCTCCTACGGCCGCAGGCCCGGCTGCACGGCTCCCCGGGGATGCCCCTGCCCCGCGGGTGTACCGTGTGTGCGCCCCCCGCGTGGGGCGGGGGGGGACCGACACCCCCCCACACAGTCGGCGGCACTGGGGCAACCCCTGCCCAGGGCTCCGCGCTCGTACCCGGCTCTCCCCGCTCCGGCACGGCACGGGGCTGGACGCACCGAGGAGACCCCGGAGCGGCTTCTCGCGGCTGGGCGAGAACAGGGCCTGGCCCCGAGCAGCCGAGCGGGGCACCGCGGTAGCTCGGAGGAGCGGGGCCGGCTCGGCTCGAGGCGTCAGAGCGAAAAGGGACGGAACCGTCCGGAGCGTTGGGGGGGCGGCGGATGGTCCGGTGGCCGGGTTCGGCTTCCGTGCCGGGCCGTGGGGCAGCCGGAGCCGCGCCGGGGGGCAGGTGAGGAGCCGCGTGGCCGGGCGCGCTGTGGGTCGGCGGGTTTCGGCTGTGGGGTCTCCCGGTCCGCGGAGTCCCCGGGGGGGGGTTGCGGGCAGCAGTGGCCCCGGGCCGAGCGCTTTCGTGGGTCGGTGGTTGTGTTTTGGGGCCGAGCCCGTGCCCGGCCGTGGGGAAGTAGGGGCAGCCCCACCCGGCTCTCGGCTGCTCCTCGTCGGGGTCGGGCGGCGGCGGCGACCCCGGCGGGGGCTCCTGTGGTGCCGGGCGGGTCCCCCCTTGCCCGCGAGGCAGGCAAGGACCCTGGCTGCTGCCGCCGCGGTTTGCTGGAGGCGGGCTGGGCCCGGCCCCCTGTGGGGTTGGGGTGCGGGCCCGGCGCTGCCGGGGAAACGCGGCCTGCGAGAGCAGGAAGAAAGCGCTGCCGGGGGCCGGCGCTGGGCTGCCCCGCCGGGTGCGGGGCCGGGCCCGCGCAGTTCAGTTCCCAAGGCCTCCCCGACAGTGCCCGCGTGGGCCGTGGGGGTGCAGGGCTGTGGGGTGGCTGCGCTCTCCGCGGCCCTGAGGCGTTGCCCGTGGGGACTGCGGAGGGGGCCGGGACGCAGCCAGGCTCAGCTGGTTTGGTCCCTGAACGGGGAGAGCACAGCTCTTCTGTTCCTGGGCCTTGAGAGCAGGCCTCCTGTGGCTGATGCCGGGGCCCTGAAACAGATCGAGTCGTGCGTTTTGAGGGCCTGAGCGAGGGGACTAAGTCGTGTGGTTTTGGGCTGAGGAGCAGAGGTCAAGTGCTGCATTTTTGGGACTTGAGAACAGGCTCAGCAGCTGGGCTTTTGGCTCAGAACCGGTCCAAAGTGAGCTGGTTTGGGGGCCAAAAGCAGCAGCCGGTTTGGCTGCTTGTGCAGGCTGGGGGGTGGGGGCATTGGGGGCTGCAGGGGAAAGCAGGGGTTGGGCAGGGTACGAGGACCCTCCCCGGAGGTGGGGGTCCGGTCACATCGGACCCCGAAGTTCGGGAGGCCGGCATGCACCAGAGCGAACTCGCCACCTGAGGCGGGTCTCTGGAGGAAGGGTGCTTTTTGGATCCAGCGCAGCGCACCCTCTTTGGGTCCAGCTCTTCTTTCTGCGCTGCTTAGAATAGTTATTAACCAATTAATTAATCATACAAACTAAGTCACAACAGCTCTGTCGGCTCCATCGTGGTTCGGAGCTCTGAATCGGTTTCACTTGGTGTCTAACATGTTTTTTCCCCGAGGAGAGGCTAAGTTTCAAAGTTAATTAGTTTTCTCATAAGTGTGTCAGTCAATAAAATTGAGTTACGATTGTTAAAACCACAAAGGTGACAGGAGTCTCACGGATCTGGTCTATTTCTGAAAATGTATTCATCCCATGCAAATGTCATCGGGATACAGATCATCTGCACTTCATGCTCTGACAAGACAAGATGCTGAGACAGGGATGAGCTCCAAAAGGACTGCTGAAAAGAAAAAAAACGCATTCCACAGTCATGGGGTTTTTTTGGTTGCGTTTGGGGGGGCGGGGTGGCTTTAACAAAAGAGTGCAGTGTTGGCCGGCAGCAGCCTGCAGAGCACTTTTGCTGCCTGATCTCTCCTTTTCTTCTCTTCCACTCCTCTTTCAGGGCTGTAATTGTCATTTGGATAGTTTTAGAAGAGCAGTTAAGTTGCTCGCCTGTGTCAATGTGCTGGTAATACCAGGAAGGTGAATGCTTGAACCGGTCGGGCGGGTAGGAATGAATAACTTGGCTGCAGGTAGAACTTCTGAGGGAAGACCAGCAAAACCAGGAAGCAAATAGCAAGTTCCCAAAAAATGTGCGGGTGTCAAACACATAAAAGTTTCATTGCCGAATGTTTTTGGGAATATGTTCCCAATGGCTATTTTTAGTAAACATAAATTTTCAGGAGATTCAGGGTTGTGCGTGGCAAAACATGTCCCTCTGTTTTTGTGTCCTGCCGCACAAACGGCCGGCGGCAGGGCTCTTGTTCCCTGCTCTCGCTATTGCCACAGCAGGGCTGCGATATTTAGACCTAAGAGATGGGTTTAGGAATGGAAGGAGAGAGAACGCCTGTGTTCTGTAAGGGCTATGAATGCTGACCCTTTGTCTCCGTCTGCCGCTTTTCCTGTGCGGGTGATGAAGCTGTTTTACTTTTCTCTGTTGTTCCAGGTCTAAATAGCTGCGAAGCTGTCGCCGCTGTGGGTGCGCAATTTGTGTTGCTGTGTTTCTGTGGAGTTCTAGCTACGGCTCGCTTCTAGTGTGGCCAAGCGTCAAGGTAGGGCTTTCAGTTTAAAGCTTCAGAAGCGCTGCGCGCCGAGATGGGTGTAGGTGAAACTGCTGTTGCGCCTGCAGCTGTGCTCGCAGGGATGCTGGGTGGCTCCGCATCAAACCGGCGAGGTGCGCGTGGACCTCCGTCGGGCTGCGCCCTGGGTGCGCGAGCGTGCGGTGTTTTTGCTGTTCCGGCTTGCACGTGCGAGGGCTTAACGTTTGATTTAATGCATTTCCTTTAACGGCAGGCTGTAGTTGGGCTCTAGACGGTATTCCTACGTGGGCACAAGAGCTGTGGAATGGTTAAGCTGTTGCTGTGCCTCCAGGTGACTTGTTCAGTAACGCTGTTTTTCCAGGTGCAGATGGATGAGTCGTGCAGGGCAACGGACGAGGGCCCAGGGGAGCGCTGTAAGAAGGTGAGTCTGTGTAGTACTGGAGGGAAGATGTGACTGATGGCTATAGGGCTCCATTATGGGTTTTACTCTTTTTTTTTTTTGTGATCCGAGGGTGCTAAGCGATGAGCCGAGCGTGATCTGGGCCCTGGAGGTGAGTCAGGCAAGGTGACCGGTGCTTGGTGGGCTGGAGTAGGTGTTCTTTTTCAGGTTATTCAGGGTTTTTTCTCCTTCTCTTCACTTTCCCATCCCAATTTGGGGCCGATTCCCTCAAACGGGGACTTCCCCCTGTGGGGCTGCTTATGCAGCCTGGGAGCTGCTGCCTGGGCACAAAAATACCTCAAACCCCTTACTCTGGGTCTGCAATGGGGGGTGAAAAAACAGAAAGAATTCTGGTGGAAAGAAAACAACTTGGGGCTTCTGGGAAAGCCAACTCCAGCTGGATTTGTGCAGCTGGAAAGGAAAAAAAGGGTGGTGGTGGGGAAGGAACAACCACCTAAAAGCACCCACCAACCATTCTCATGCACAAAACCGAAAGTGAAAATGACCATTTTTTGTAGGGTAAAAGCACAAAAAGTCCCCACAGAACTCAGAAGTTTGGAAAAGCAACCCCAATTATTACATTATGTAAAGAAGGCGGGGAAAAAAAGAAAACCAAAACAAAACCCTATCACAACCCTGATGCCACATGCCTACCAGCAGTTCCTGGGGCTTATTCTGCGGGGGTGGGGAACCCAACCTTGTTCCCCAGGTTTGCTGTGCTGCTTCTCCTCCCTCGGGCATGCGGGGGGCAGTGGCATGGACAGTAGCAAGCACCAGACGTTTTTAAGCGGTCGAGAGGAAAGGACAAATGCTCGAGACGCTTTGCTGTTTGGTGCAGAGGCAATGAATGGTGCTGCTGGGGCTGCGAGGGGGAAAGGTGCAGAGGAATAGAAGCTCTGTGGATGCAGCCAAGTTATGGTTTCTGGATGGTATTAATCGAGAAGAGTAATTCAGATAATGCTGCTGCCCAGCGACCAGAATTGGGTACTGAGCCCGGGAGCCGCGCACGCGCGGTGGCGTCCCTGTGATCCCCATTGCTCTCTCCGCAGGTAACAGCCCTGCGATGCTGCGGTGCCTGCGAGGTGATGCCGCCGTGCTCGTTGCTGCTTCCTGGTAAGGAAAGGCCTCCTCCGCTCCTGCTGCAGCGTGGTGGTGTGTCGGACACGATTCCCTGTGTCGGGTGAGGCCTAGGGCTGCCGGCGAGGTGAGCGAGCGCCTTTGGTGGGTGCAGGGGTGTCTCCTTGTGTGCCTGCACTACTGGGGCTGGTGGGATGGGAAGCTTCAAACGACCCGCCGAGGCAGGCTTCTGGTATGCTAAAGGCGAGTGGGTGAGGGCAGCCCTAGGAGTTACTCGGGAGCTGATAGAAGGGAAGAAGGAAAGGAGGAGGAGGATGATGACCTTTTCCCCCTGCCCAGGGTGCAGAAGATGGCCGACTCTCCAGCTCACCAGAGCTCCCCCTCAGCCTCCCCTGGCCCCCCTTGCCCAGTGCGCCTGCTCCCAGCTCCAGCACGAGCGAGCTAGGCTACGTGCCGAGGAAGCCTCATCTCGTAAGAGCTGTAAGACACCCATGTGTTCTCTTCAGGTGGAGGACGGCCTAGAGTCTGGAGCTGCAGAAGAGGCAGGGAGGAGAGAAGGGGAAAGAAGCATGTGAACGGCTAAATTGTGCCAGCAGCGCTGAGAGCGAGAGTCGCGGTGAGTCCTGGGCCAGTGGGGCCCCGTTGCCTCTCTTGTGCGTCCTGGGCCCTCCCTGTCTCTCCTCCGGCCCCCTCTCTTTCCTTACCTGCTGCAAAATTTTATTTTTTCTTTTGGGCCCCCCCCGCACCTTCTTTCTCCATCTCGCTCTGAGTGGCTCCCTGCCTCCCCGTCTTTTTCAGTCCTCCCTCTCTCTGTCCTGTAGCCTGTGGCTCCTTTTTCTATCTCCGCCTCTCTCTGCCTGGCTCTGGCTCCGTTTTTTTATTCCTCCTGCTCTGTCCTGTAGCCTGTCGGTATTTTGTCTTTCTCTGGCCCTCTTGGTCTGACTCCCTGTGTTACCGAAAAACGCGGTAAAATCGGAAACGACTCCTCAACGCCAATTTAGTATTAAAGAGCAGGCATTCTTTATTCACGGCGCCAGATGCACGGGGGATCGCTCCTCCTGGCGTGCGTACCTCACACACCTTTCCCGTACAATTTGTAGATCAAAATTTTACGTATTCATATATATTCATTACTGCCCTGTCTGCTGATCGGTACAAACTTGCTCGTTCCGTATGTAAATCGCTGCGCAGGCTCGGTTGTCCTCTTCCGTTGTTCTCTTCTGAGTAGGTGGTATTACTTGGGTCGGTGGTGGTCTGTGAGTCGGTGGTCGTGATCTCCCCCTGCCGGAATTACCTTTTTACCTTCTTGGCTAGTTTTCTCAGTCCGCTCCACGAAACCGCGTTTTGTCGTCCTTTTCTGACAGAAGCACGTTGTCTGTTGTTCTGTTGACATTAACGATCGCCTAGTGACTAAAATGCAGATCGACAGACACACCGATTCGTACGCTCCACGTTCCCGTAATGGAACACCGTCTCTGGTTGGTTGATTTCATCGCTTTGGTTACACCTGTTCCTGTTGTTCAGTTTCTTCTTTTTTGGCTTTGTTTGATTCTCTCTGTGATTCTGTTTTTCTCTGCCTCGCTTTTCCCAGCTCCCCGTCCCTCACTTGGAATGCCCGTTGTCCTTCACCAGCTCACTCTCCCTTGGTTGCCATCCCCGTTTCTGAATTCCTCCTGCTTTGCCACGTAGCCCGTGGCTTTTTTCTTAATCTCTCTGTCTGCCTCAACGCTCCCGCCGCGCTTTTTAATTCGTCTGCTCTGTACCCTGCTACTGTTCTTGCCTTTCTGAGTTCTTCTCTGTCCAGCTCCCTTTCCCTGTTCATGAATTCCTGTTCTTCCTGCACCCGCCGCTGTTCCCTGTGATCTCCGTCTCTCTCTGTCCAGCTCCCTGTCCCTAGGTTTTAATTCCTGCCTCTGCCCGCTGTAGCCCGTCTAGATGTTTCTCTCGGCCTCTCTCTCTGTCCGGCTCCCTCTCTCTGTGTTCTAATTCCACGTTCTCTGTCACGTAGACCCGTGCTATTTGTTTGTCCTCATCTCTCTCTGTCCAGCTCCTTGCTGCTATGTTTTCTTTCTTCCCTCTCTCTCTGTCTTTGTAGCCCGTTGCTGTTGTTGTGTTTTTGGTTTTTGTTTTTTTTTTTCCCACTTGTTTCTTCATGTGTCTCTGTCTGCCTCCCAGTGCCTGATCTTTAATTCCTCCTTCCCTGTTGGGCCGCTGTTCCTTTTTTCCATTCTACGTTGTGTTCTCTTTGGTCTCCTGTTCTTATTCATCGATTCCCTCCTCGCCGCCCTGTGGCTTGTCCCCATTTTAATGTTGCCTCTCTTTCCCTCTCTCTGGCTTCTTGCCCCTGTTTTTAAAATTCCTCCCTCTCTTCTCTCTTCCCTGTTGGCCGTGTGATCGTCAGCCTTTCTCCACCTCTTTCTGCCCAGCTCTCTGTGTCTATCCATTAATTCTTCCCTCTCTGCCCTGTAGCCTGTAGCTTTTGTCCTTTCTCCATCTTGCTGTCTCTGGCTTCCCCGTGACCCTCTTTTAGAATTGTTTCTCTCTTCTTTCTGTACGCATTGCGATTCCTTTTGCTCCCCATCTCCCTTTGTTTTGGGTGTTGTTTTGTTGTTGTTTTTCTGGCTCCCTGTCCCTAATTCTTAATTCTCTGCCTTCTCGTGCTCTGTACCACGTAGCCCCGTGGTTTGTTTTGTGGTGTTCCCTCCCCGCCCCTTCCCTCCGTCGTTGGCTGTCTCGGCTCCCTGTCCCCGTGGCTTCATTCTTCCCTTTCTGCCCTGTTCTTGTCGCTTATCTTGTCTGTCTCCATCGCGCTCGGTCCAGCTTCCTGCCCCTATTCTTCTTTCCTCCCTCGCTGTCGTGCTGCCTGCCCCAGGTTCTTTGTGCGTCTCCAGCCTGCTCCTCATCCTTCTTTGTTGGTCTGTGTCCTGCTCTTCCCTCTTTCTGCTGCCTCTCTTCCCCTCTCTCTGCTGCTTTTATCTCCACCTCCGTCAGGCTCCCTGTCCTTCTCTGGCCGTCCTGTTCCCTGCCTCGTGCCTTCTCACTACACGCACACACGTCCCCCCGCGCCCCGTCCAGCCGGATGCCGCTCTTCTCTTCTCTCTTCCTACTGTCCCGTGCCCTGCTCCTCACCTTTGGTGGCCTCCCCCTCTGCCCAGCAGCCCGTCGCCCCAGGAGCCAGGCGACGGACGGTCCGTTCCCTGCCAAACCGGGACAAGCGCGTGCCGTGGCTTAGCCCCAGCTGGCTATTCTGCACCAGGGAGCTGCTTGCTCACTCCACCCTCAGTGGGCTGGGGGAGAGAGCTGGAAGGGTAAGAGTGAGAAAAATCATGGGTTGAGATCAAGGCTGTTTAATAGGTAAAGCAAAAGCTGTGCGTGGAAGCAAAGCAAGGAATTAATTCACTCCTCCTTTTCGGCGGGCAGGTGTTGAGCCACCTCTGGGAAAGCAGGGCTCTGTCATGTGTAATGGTTAGTTAGGGAGAGAAATGCTGTAGCCCCCGCCCTCCCTCCCCCCCCCCCCCCCCCCCCCCCCCCAGGACTCCCCCTTCTTCCCCCAGCTGGGTGTGCTGAGCATGATGTCAAATGGTATGGAATATCCCTTTGGTCAGTTAGCTGGGAAAGCTTTCCCAGCTGTGTCCTCTCCCAGCCTACCTGCTGGTGGGGCACTGAGAGAACCAGAAGAGGCCCTGACTGTGGAAGCAGTGCTCAGCAAGAACCAAAACATCTCTACATTATTAACGGTGTTTTGAGCATAAATCCAAAACGTATCCCTTCCTAGCTACTGTGGAGAAAATGAGCACTATCGCAGCCAACACCAGCTCCGTGCGGCTGCGGCAACGGCGGCCGAGGTGGCCTTGGGGCAGGGGGGGAGCGTTGGGGACCCTGACCCACGAATGGCTCCTGGGACTTGTTACGTGCGTGCCTGCACAAACACCTGCCCTCTCCTTTGCCCTCAGGGCTGCGTTTGCGCTGCCTTTGCGTGGGGCAAGGGGCTGTGATGGAGCCCAGGGGAGGAGGTGGTGCACTGTGGGGGTGAGGGGAGGGCGCCCCCCGTTGCTGCTGCGCCTCAGCTGATGGCGGGGTCTGGATGGAGGAGCCCCAGGTGCGGGCGGTGGGGCTGATGGTGCCGGCTCCTCCCTGGAAAAGGGGTGGTGCCCGGCTCCGGGGGGCCAGTGTGAGCCGAGGGCGGAGCGGAGCTGTGGCCGAGCGTCAGCGGGCTGCGACTGTAGCGAGGGAGGAGGTGAGCGGGGGCTGGGTGGTGGAGCGCTGCGTCCCGGGTCAAGCCCCGAGGAGGGCTGCGGCGGGGCAGCGCCGGGTCGGAGCGGGCGGTGGGGAGAGCGAGGCTGTGCTGAGGGGCTCGGTGGGGCTTCCGGGTGCATCGGCGGCCGGGACGGTGGCCCGCAGGGTCCGAGAGCGGGGAGGGCGGGCTGGCGGCGTGCCGGGAGCTGTGGTGGTGCGCCTGGAGGCTGGCCGTGCGGCCGTGTTGTGGCGCAGAGCATGCCGGGAGCTGCAGTCCTTGTGGCGCGCAGCTGCCGGGCGGCCGTGTTGTGGCGCAGAGCATGCCGGGAGGTGTAGTCCTTGCGGCGCGCAGCTGCCGGGCGGCCGTGTTGTGGCGCAGAGCATGCCGGGAGGTGTAGTCCTTGCGGCGCGCGGCTGCCGGGCGGCCGTGTTGTGGCGGAGAGCATGCCGGGAGGTGTGGTCCAGGCGCAGTGGCTGCCGGCGCTGTCACGTGGTTCGCCGGGGCGTGGCGGGAGGCGCGGTCTTCCGGCGCTCGGGTGCCGGGCGGCCGTGCCGCGTACGGTACGCGCGGTGTATTTTTGGGGTTGGATTCATGTTGATTTCTGGGGGCTTGCGGGTGCGGCCGCTCCCCGAGAAGCGGTGAGTTCCCCGGGAGCTGACAGAAGGGAAGAGGGAAAGGAGGAGGACCTTTTCCCCCTGCCCAGGGCGCAGATGATGGCCGCCTCCCCGGCTCGCCGGAGCTCCCGCTCAGCCTCCCCTGGCCCCCCCTTGCCCCGTGCGCCTGCCCCCAGCCCCGGCACCTCCCCTGAAGCGTGCTGCGTAGCCCTTGGCCGCCCCCAGGCCCTGTCGTGAAGGCAGCGAGCCGGCCCTCAAGCGCACTGGATTCCCCCTCGGCGCAGGGGCCCTTAGCAGTAGCGCGGGGAAGGGGCGCTGTGTCCGGAAGCCCCTGCGCAAGGAGAGGCTTTGGTCAGGGTCGATCGACGGTAATGACGGTCGCTGTTTTTCTTTCCCTCTCCCAGAGACCGTGCTGAGGACGTGGTTGTCTGTCCTTCCCCCGGGGACGCCGTTGACTGCGGCCGTCTCAGGCTTGCGTGGCTTCTCTCTGCCCGGCTTTGCCATCCTCGCGGCGCCGGGGCGAAAAGGGACACACAGAGCCCTTCCCGGCTGTGGACAGGAGCTGCCTCGGCTGAAGCTGGAGACGCCAACGAAAGGTAAAGCAGAAGAAACTGAAGGCGCTCTGGCTGCCAGCTGCCTTCCTGCTGCAGGCAAGAGAGAGCCTGTCCCTGCAGGTGAGGGAGGAAGGATCCCCCTTCATAGCCCGCAGCGGGCCGGGCCAGGCCACCAACGTGCACCGCAGGGTCCGTACGCGGTAACCCGGAGTTGGGTACGGGCGTGTAGTGCACGAGCGAGCTAGGCTACGTGCCGAGGAAGCCTCATCTCGTAAGAGCTGTAAGACACCCCCGTGTTCTCTTCAGGTGGAGGTCGGCCTAGAGTCTGGAGCTGCAGAAGAGGCAGGGAGGAGAGGAGGGGAAAGAAGCATGTGAACGGCTAAATTGTGCCAGCAGCGCTGAGAGCGAGAGTCGCGGTGAGTCCTGGGCCAGTGGGGCCCCGTTGCCTCTCTTGTGCGTCCTGGGCCCTCCCTGTCTCTCCCCTGGCCCCCTCTCTTTCCTTACCTGCTGTAAAAATTTTTTTTTTTCTTTTGGGCCCCCCCCGCACCTTCTTTCTCCATCTCGCTCTGAGTGGCTCCCTGCCTCCCCGTCTTTTCAGTCCTCCCTCTCTCTGTCCTGTAGCCTGTGGCTACTTGTTCTTTCTCCGCCTCTCTCTGCCTGGCTCTGGCTCCGTTTTTATTTTTTTACTCCTCCTGCTCTGTCCTGTAGCCTGTCGGTATTTTTGTCTTTCTCTGGCTCTCTCGGTCTGACTCCCTGTGTTACCGAAAAACGCGGTAAAATCGGAAACAACTCCTCAAGACCAATTTAGTATTAAAGAGCAGGCATTCTTCATTCACGGCGCCGGATGCACGGGGGATCGCTCCTCCTGGCGTGCGTACCTCACGCACCTTTCCCGTTCAATTTGTAGATCAAAATTTTACGTATTCATACGTATTCATTATTGTCCTGTCTGCTGATCGGTACAAACTTGCTCGTTCCGTATGTAAATCGCTGCGCAGGCTCGGTGGTGGTCCGTGAGTCGGTGGTCGCGATCTCCCCCTGCCAGAATTGCCTTTTACCTTCTTGGCTGTTAATCTTGGCAGTCTTGGCTAGTTCTCTCAGTCCGCTCCACGAAACCGCGTTTTGTCGTCCTTTTCTGACAGAAGCACGTTGTCTGTTGTTCTGCTGACGTTAACGATCGCCTAGGGACTAAAATGCAGATCGACAGGTGCGCTGATTCGTACGCTCCATGTTCCCGTAATGGAACACCGTCTCTGGTTGGCTGATTTCATCGCTTTGGTTACACCTGTTCCTGTTGTTCAGTTTCTTCTTTTTTGGCTTTGTGTGATTCTCTCTGTGATTCTGTTTTTCTCTGCCTCGCTTTTCCCAGCTCCCCGTCCCTCACTTGGAATGCCCGTTGTCCTTCACCAGCTCACTCTCCCTTGGTTGCCATCCCCGTTTCTGAATTCCTCCTGCTTTGCCACGTAGCCCGTGACTTTTTTCTTAATCTCTCTCTGTCTGCCTCAACGCTCCCCCCGCGCTTTTTCATTCGTCTGCTCTGCTCTGCACCCTGCTACTGTTCTTGCCTTTCTGAGTTCTTCTCTGTCGAGCTCCCTTTCCCTATTTGTGGATTCCTGTTCTTCCTGCAGCCACCGCTGTTCCCTGTGACCTCCGTCTCTCTCTGTCCAGCTCCCTGTCCCTAGGTTTTAATCCCTGCCTCTGCCCGCTGTAGCCCGTCTAGGTTTTTCTCTCGGCCTCTCTCTCTGTCCGGCTCCCTCTCTCTGTGTTCTAATTCCACGTTCTCTGTCACTTAGACCCGTGCTATTTGTTTGTCCTCATCTCTCTCTGTCCAGCTCCTTGCTGCGATGTTTTATTTCTTCCCTCTCTGTCTGTCTTTGTAGCCCGTTGCCGTTGTTGTTTTTTTTTTTTTTTTCCCACTTGTTTCTTCATGTGTCTCTGTCTGCCTCCCAGTGCCTGATCTTTAATTCCTCCTTCCCTGTAGGCCGCTGTTCCTTTTTTCCATTCTACATTGTGTTCTCTTTGGTCTGCTGTTCTTATTCATCGGTTCCCTCCTCGCTGCCCTGTGGCTTGTCCCCATTTATTGTTGCCTCTCTCTCCCTCTCTCTGGCTTCTTGCCCCTGTTTTTAAAATTCCTCCCTCTCTTCTCTCTTCCCTGTTGGCCGTGTGATCTTCAGCCTTTCTCCACCTCTTTCTGCCCAGCTCTCTGCGTCTATTCATTAATTCTTCCCTCTCTGCCCTGTAGCCTGTAGCTTCTGTCCTTTCTCCATCTTGCTGTCTCTGGCTTCCCCGTGACCCTCTTTTAGAATTGTTTCTCTCTTCTCTCTGTACGCATTGCGATTCCTTTTGCTCTCCATCTCCCTTTGTTTTGGTGTTTTTTTTGTTGTTTTTCTGGCTCCCTGTCCCTAATTGTTAATTCTCTGCCTTCTCATGCTCTGTACCACGTAGCCCCATGGTTTGTTTTGTGGTGTTCCCTCCCCGGCCCCTTCCCTCCGTCGTTGGCCGTCTCGGCTCCCTGTCCCCGTGGCTTCATTCTTCCCTTTCTGCCCTGTTCTTGTCGCTTATCTTGTCTGTCTCCATCTCGCTCGGTCCAGCTTCCTGCCCCTGTTCTTCTTTCCTCCCTCGCTGTCGTGCTGCCTGCCCCAGGTTCTTTGTGCGTCTCCAGCCTGCTCCTCATCCTTCTTTGTTGGTCTGTGTCCTGCTCTTCCCCTCTCTCTGCTGCTTTTATCTCCACCTCCGTCAGGCTCCCTGTCCTTCTCTGGCCGTCCTGTTCCCTGCCTCGTGCCTTCTCACTACACGCACACACGCCCCCCCCGCCCCCGTCCAGCCGGATGCTGCTCTTCTCTCCTCCTACTGTCCTGTGCCCTGCTCCTCACCTTTGGTGGCCTCCCCCTCTGCCCAGCAGCCCGTCGCTCCAGGAGCCAGGCGACGGACGGTCCGTTCCCTGCCAAACCGGGACAAGCGCGTGCCGTGGCTTAGCCTCAGCTGGCAACTCTGCACCAGGGAGCTGCTTGCTCGCTCCACCCTCAGTGGGCTGGGGGAGAGAGCTGGAAGGGTAAAAGTGAGAAAAATCATGGGTTGAGATCAAGACGGTTTAATAGGTAAAGCAAAAGCTGTGCGTGGAAGCAAAGCAAGGAATTAATTCGCCCCTCCTTTTCGGCGGGCAGGTGTTGAGCTGTTTCTGGGAAAGCAGGGCTCTGTCATGTGTAACGGTTAGTTAGGAAGAGAAATGCCGTAGCCCCCAAGGACTCCCCCTTCTTCCCACAGTTGGAACCCGCAGTTCGGTACGGGCGTGTAGTGCACGAGCGAGCTAGGCTACGTGCCTAGGAAGCCTCATCTCGTAAGAGCTGTAAGACACCCCCGTGTTTTCTTCAGGTGGAGGTCGGCCTAGAGTCTGGAGCTGCAGAAGAGGCAGGGAGGAGAGGAGGGGAAAGAAGCATGTGAACGGCTAAATTGTGCCAGCAGCGCTGAGAGCGAGAGTCGCGGTGAGTCCTGGGCCAGTGGGGCCCCGTTGCCTCTCTTGTACGTCCTGGGCCCTCCCTGTCTCTCCCCCGGCCCCCTCTCTTTCCTTACCTGCTGCAAAATTATTTTTTTTTTGCGCCCCCCCCGCACCTTCTTTCTCCGTCTCGCTCTGAGTGGCTCCCTGCCTCCCCGTCTTTTCAGTCCTCCCTCTCTCTGTCCTGTAGCCTGTGGCTACTTGTTCTTTCTCCGCCTCTCTCTGCCTGGCTCTGGCTCCGTTTTTATTTTTTTACTCCTCCTGCTCTGTCCTGTAGCCTGTCGGTATTTTTGTCTTTCTCTGGCTCTCTCGGTCTGACTCCCTGTGTTACCGAAAAACGCGGTAAAATCGGAAACAACTCCTCAAGACCAATTTAGTATTAAAGAGCAGGCATTCTTTATTCACGGCGCCGGATGCACGGGGGATCGCTCCTCCTGGCGTGCGTACCTCACGCACCTTTCCCGTTCAATTTGTAGATCAAAATTTTACGTATTCATACGTATTCATTATTGTCCTGTCTGCTGATCGGTACAAACTTGCTCGTTCCGTATGTAAATCGCTGCGCAGGCTCGGTGGTGGTCCGTGAGTCGGTGGTCGCGATCTCCCCCTGCCAGAATTGCCTTTTACCTTCTTGGCTGTTGATCTTGGCAGTCTTGGCTAGTTCTCTCAGTCCGCTCCACGAAACCGCGTTTTGTCGTCCTTTTCTGACAGAAGCACGTTGTCTGTTGTTCTGCTGACGTTAACGATCGCCTAGGGACTAAAATGCAGATCGACAGGTGCGCTGATTCGTACGCTCCATGTTCCCGTAATGGAACACCGTCTCTGGTTGGCTGATTTCATCGCTTTGGTTACACCTGTTCCTGTTGTTCAGTTTCTTCTTTTTTGGCTTTGTGTGATTCTCTCTGTGATTCTGTTTTTCTCTGCCTCGCTTTTCCCAGCTCCCCGTCCCTCACTTGGAATGCCCGTTGTCCTTCACCAGCTCACTCTCCCTTGGTTGCCATCCCCGTTTCTGAATTCCTCCTGCTTTGCCACGTAGCCCGTGACTTTTTTCTTAATCTCTCTGTCTGCCTCAACGCTCCCCCCGCGCTTTTTCATTCGTCTGCTCTGCTCTGCACCCTGCTACTGTTCTTGCCTTTCTGAGTTCTTCTCTGTCGAGCTCCCTTTCCCTATTTGTGGATTCCTGTTCTTCCTGCAGCCACCGCTGTTCCCTGTGACCTCCGTCTCTCTCTGTCCAGCTCCCTGTCCCTAGGTTTTAATCCCTGCCTCTGCCCGCTGTAGCCCGTCTAGGTTTTTCTCTCGGCCTCTCTCTCTGTCCGGCTCCCTCTCTCTGTGTTCTAATTCCACGTTCTCTGTCACTTAGACCCGTGCTATTTGTTTGTCCTCATCTCTCTCTGTCCAGCTCCTTGCTGCGACGTTTTATTTCTTCCCTCTCTGTCTGTCTTTGTAGCCCGTTGCCGTTGTTGCTTTTTTTTTTTTTTCCCACTTGTTTCTTCATGTGTCTCTGTCTGCCTCCCAGTGCCTGATCTTTAATTCCTCCTTCCCTGTAGGCCGCTGTTCCTTTTTTCCATTCTACATTGTGTTCTCTTTGGTCTGCTGTTCTTATTCATCGATTCCCTCCTCGCTGCCCTGTGGCTTGTCCCCATTTATTGTTGCCTCTCTCTCCCTCTCTCTGGCTTCTTGCCCCTGTTTTTAAAATTCCTCCCTCTCTTCTCTCTTCCCTGTTGGCCGTGTGATCTTCAGCCTTTCTCCACCTCTTTCTGCCCAGCTCTCTGCGTCTATTCATTAATTCTTCCCTCTCTGCCCTGTAGCCTGTAGCTTCTGTCCTTTCTCCATCTTGCTGTCTCTGGCTTCCCCGTGACCCTCTTTTAGAATTGTTTCTCTCTTCTCTCTGTACGCATTGCGATTCCTTTTGCTCTCCATCTCCCTTTGTTTTGGTGTTTTTTTTGTTGTTTTTCTGGCTCCCTGTCCCTAATTGTTAATTCTCTGCCTTCTCATGCTCTGTACCACGTAGCCCCATGGTTTGTTTTGTGGTGTTCCCTCCCCGGCCCCTTCCCTCCGTCGTTGGCCGTCTCGGCTCCCTGTCCCCGTGGCTTCATTCTTCCCTTTCTGCCCTGTTCTTGTCGCTTATCTTGTCTGTCTCCATCTCGCTCGGTCCAGCTTCCTGCCCCTGTTCTTCTTTCCTCCCTCGCTGTCGTGCTGCCTGCCCCAGGTTCTTTGTGCGTCTCCAGCCTGCTCCTCATCCTTCTTTGTTGGTCTGTGTCCTGCTCTTCCCCTCTCTCTGCTGCTTTTATCTCCACCTCCGTCAGGCTCCCTGTCCTCCTCTGGCCGTCCTGTTCCCTGCCTCGTGCCTTCTCACTACACGCACACACGCCCCCCCCGCCCCCGTCCAGCCGGATGCTGCTCTTCTCTCCTCCTACTGTCCTGTGCCCTGCTCGTCACCTTTGGTGGCCTCCCCCTCTGCCCAGCAGCCCGTCGCTCCAGGAGCCAGGCGACGGACGGTCCGTTCCCTGCCAAACCGGGACAAGCGCGTGCCGTGGCTTAGCCTCAGCTGGCAACTCTGCACCAGGGAGCTGCTTGCTCGCTCCACCCTCAGTGGGCTGGGGGAGAGAGCTGGAAGGGTAAAAGTGAGAAAAATCATGGGTTGAGATCAAGATGGTTTAATAGGTAAAGCAAAAGCTGTGCGTGGAAGCAAAGCAAGGAATTAATTCGCTCCTCCTTTTCGGCGGGCAGGTGTTGAGCTGTTTCTGGGAAAGCAGGGCTCTGTCATGTGTAACGGTTAGTTAGGAAGAGAAATGCCGTAGCCCCCAAGGACTCCCCCTTCTTCCCACAGTTGGAACCCGCAGTTCGGTACGGGCGTGTAGTGCACGAGCGAGCTAGGCTACGTGCCTAGGAAGCCTCATCTCGTAAGAGCTGTAAGACACCCCCGTGTTCTCTTCAGGTGGAGGTCGGCCTAGAGTCTGGAGCTGCAGAAGAGGCAGGGAGGAGAGGAGGGGAAAGAAGCATGTGAACGGCTAAATTGTGCCAGCAGCGCTGAGAGCGAGAGTCGCGGTGAGTCCTGGGCCAGTGGGGCCCCGTTGCCTCTCTTGTACGTCCTGGGCCCTCCCTGTCTCTCCCCCGGCCCCCTCTCTTTCCTTACCTGCTGCAAAATTATTTTTTTTTTGCGCCCCCCCCGCACCTTCTTTCTCCGTCTCGCTCTGAGTGGCTCCCTGCCTCCCCGTCTTTTCAGTCCTCCCTCTCTCTGTCCTGTAGCCTGTGGCTACTTGTTCTTTCTCCGCCTCTCTCTGCCTGGCTCTGGCTCCGTTTTTATTTTTTTACTCCTCCTGCTCTGTCCTGTAGCCTGTCGGTATTTTTGTCTTTCTCTGGCTCTCTCGGTCTGACTCCCTGTGTTACCGAAAAACGCGGTAAAATCGGAAACAACTCCTCAAGACCAATTTAGTATTAAAGAGCAGGCATTCTTTATTCACGGCGCCGGATGCACGGGGGATCGCTCCTCCTGGCGTGCGTACCTCACGCACCTTTCCCGTTCAATTTGTAGATCAAAATTTTACGTATTCATACGTATTCATTATTGTCCTGTCTGCTGATCGGTACAAACTTGCTCGTTCCGTATGTAAATCGCTGCGCAGGCTCGGTGGTGGTCCGTGAGTCGGTGGTCGCGATCTCCCCCTGCCAGAATTGCCTTTTACCTTCTTGGCTGTTAATCTTGGCAGTCTTGGCTAGTTCTCTCAGTCCGCTCCACGAAACCGCGTTTTGTCGTCCTTTTCTGACAGAAGCACGTTGTCTGTTGTTCTGCTGACGTTAACGATCGCCTAGGGACTAAAATGCAGATCGACAGGTGCGCTGATTCGTACGCTCCATGTTCCCGTAATGGAACACCGTCTCTGGTTGGCTGATTTCATCGCTTTGGTTACACCTGTTCCTGTTGTTCAGTTTCTTCTTTTTTGGCTTTGTGTGATTCTCTCTGATTCTGTTTTTCTCTGCCTCGCTTTTCCCAGCTCCCCGTCCCTCACTTGGAATGCCCGTTGTCCTTCACCAGCTCACTCTCCCTTGGTTGCCATCCCCGTTTCTGAATTCCTCCTGCTTTGCCACGTAGCCCGTGACTTTTTTCTTAATCTCTCTCTGTCTGCCTCAACGCTCCCCCCGCGCTTTTTCATTCGTCTGCTCTGCTCTGCACCCTGCTACTGTTCTTGCCTTTCTGAGTTCTTCTCTGTCGAGCTCCCTTTCCCTATTTGTGAATTCCTGTTCTTCCTGCAGCCACCGCTGTTCCCTGTGACCTCCGTCTCTCTCTGTCCAGCTCCCTGTCCCTAGGTTTTAATCCCTGCCTCTGCCCGCTGTAGCCCGTCTAGGTTTTTCTCTCGGCCTCTCTCTCTGTCCGGCTCCCTCTCTCTGTGTTCTAATTCCACGTTCTCTGTCACGTAGACCCGTGCTATTTGTTTGTCCTCATCTCTCTCTGTCCAGCTCCTTGCTGCGACGTTTTATTTCTTCCCTCTCTGTCTGTCTTTGTAGCCCGTTGCCGTTGTTGGTTTTTTTTTTTTTCCCCACTTGTTTCTTCATGTGTCTCTGTCTGCCTCCCAGTGCCTGATCTTTAATTCCTCCTTCCCTGTAGGCCGCTGTTCCTTTTTTCCATTCTACATTGTGTTCTCTTTGGTCTGCTGTTCTTATTCATCGATTCCCTCCTCGCTGCCCTGTGGCTTGTCCCCATTTATTGTTGCCTCTCTCTCCCTCTCTCTGGCTTCTTGCCCCTGTTTTTAAAATTCCTCCCTCTCTTCTCTCTTCCCTGTTGGCCGTGTGATCTTCAGCCTTTCTCCACCTCTTTCTGCCCAGCTCTCTGCGTCTATTCATTAATTCTTCCCTCTCTGCCCTGTAGCCTGTAGCTTCTGTCCTTTCTCCATCTTGCTGTCTCTGGCTTCCCCGTGACCCTCTTTTAGAATTGTTTCTCTCTTCTCTCTGTACGCATTGCGATTCCTTTTGCTCTCCATCTCCCTTTGTTTTGGTGTTTTTTTTGTTGTTTTTCTGGCTCCCTGTCCCTAATTGTTAATTCTCTGCCTTCTCATGCTCTGTACCACGTAGCCCCATGGTTTGTTTTGTGGTGTTCCCTCCCCGGCCCCTTCCCTCCGTCGTTGGCCGTCTCGGCTCCCTGTCCCCGTGGCTTCATTCTTCCCTTTCTGCCCTGTTCTTGTCGCTTATCTTGTCTGTCTCCATCTCGCTCGGTCCAGCTTCCTGCCCCTGTTCTTCTTTCCTCCCTCGCTGTCGTGCTGCCTGCCCCAGGTTCTTTGTGCGTCTCCAGCCTGCTCCTCATCCTTCTTTGTTGGTCTGTGTCCTGCTCTTCCCCTCTCTCTGCTGCTTTTATCTCCACCTCCGTCAGGCTCCCTGTCCTCCTCTGGCCGTCCTGTTCCCTGCCTCGTGCCTTCTCACTACACGCACACACGCCCCCCCCGCCCCCGTCCAGCCGGATGCTGCTCTTCTCTCCTCCTACTGTCCTGTGCCCTGCTCGTCACCTTTGGTGGCCTCCCCCTCTGCCCAGCAGCCCGTCGCTCCAGGAGCCAGGCGACGGACGGTCCGTTCCCTGCCAAACCGGGACAAGCGCGTGCCGTGGCTTAGCCTCAGCTGGCAACTCTGCACCAGGGAGCTGCTTGCTCGCTCCACCCTCAGTGGGCTGGGGGAGAGAGCTGGAAGGGTAAAAGTGAGAAAAATCATGGGTTGAGATCAAGACGGTTTAATAGGTAAAGCAAAAGCTGTGCGTGGAAGCAAAGCAAGGAATTAATTCGCTCCTCCTTTTCGGCGGGCAGGTGTTGAGCTGTTTCTGGGAAAGCAGGGCTCTGTCATGTGTAACGGTTAGTTAGGAAGAGAAATGCCGTAGCCCCCAAGGACTCCCCCTTCTTCCCACAGTTGGAACCCGCAGTTCGGTACGGGCGTGTAGTGCACGAGCGAGCTAGGCTACGTGCCTAGGAAGCCTCATCTCGTAAGAGCTGTAAGACACCCCCGTGTTCTCTTCAGGTGGAGGTCGGCCTAGAGTCTGGAGCTGCAGAAGAGGCAGGGAGGAGAGGAGGGGAAAGAAGCATCTGAACGGCTAAATTGTGCCAGCAGCGCTGAGAGCGAGAGTCGCGGTGAGTCCTGGGCCAGTGGGGCCCCGTTGCCTCTCTTGTACGTCCTGGGCCCTCCCTGTCTCTCCCCCGGCCCCCTCTCTTTCCTTACCTGCTGCAAAATTATTTTTTTTTTGCGCCCCCCCCGCACCTTCTTTCTCCGTCTCGCTCTGAGTGGCTCCCTGCCTCCCCGTCTTTTCAGTCCTCCCTCTCTCTGTCCTGTAGCCTGTGGCTACTTGTTCTTTCTCCGCCTCTCTCTGCCTGGCTCTGGCTCCGTTTTTATTTTTTTACTCCTCCTGCTCTGTCCTGTAGCCTGTCGGTATTTTTGTCTTTCTCTGGCTCTCTCGGTCTGACTCCCTGTGTTACCGAAAAACGCGGTAAAATCGGAAACAACTCCTCAAGACCAATTTAGTATTAAAGAGCAGGCATTCTTCATTCACGGCGCCGGATGCACGGGGGATCGCTCCTCCTGGCGTGCGTACCTCACGCACCTTTCCCGTTCAATTTGTAGATCAAAATTTTACGTATTCATACGTATTCATTATTGTCCTGTCTGCTGATCGGTACAAACTTGCTCGTTCCGTATGTAAATCGCTGCGCAGGCTCGGTGGTGGTCCGTGAGTCGGTGGTCGCGATCTCCCCCTGCCAGAATTGCCTTTTACCTTCTTGGCTGTTAATCTTGGCAGTCTTGGCTAGTTCTCTCAGTCCGCTCCACGAAACCGCGTTTTGTCGTCCTTTTCTGACAGAAGCACGTTGTCTGTTGTTCTGCTGACGTTAACGATCGCCTAGGGACTAAAATGCAGATCAACAGGTGCGCTGATTCGTACGCTCCATGTTCCCGTAATGGAACACCGTCTCTGGTTGGTTGATTTCATCGCTTTGGTTACACCTGTTCCTGTTGTTCAGTTTCTTCTTTTTTGGCTTTGTTTGATTCTCTCTGTGATTCTGTTTTTCTCTGCCTCGCTTTTCCCAGCTCCCCGTCCCTCACTTGGAATGCCCGTTATCCTTCAGCAGCTCACTCTCCCTTGGTTGCCATCCCCGTTTCTGAATTCCTCCTGCTTTGCCACGTAGCCCGTGGCTTTTTTCTTAATCTCTCTGTCTGCCTCAACGCTCCCGCCGCGCTTTTTAATTCGTCTGCTCTGTACCCTGCTACTGTTCTTGCCTTTCTGAGTTCTTCTCTGTCCAGCTCCCTTTCCCTGTTCATGAATTCCTGTTCTTCCTGCACCCGCCGCTGTTCCCTGTGACCTCCGTCTCTCTCTGTCCAGCTCCCTGTCCCTAGGTTTTAATTCCTGCCTCTGCCCGCTGTAGCCCGTCTAGATTTTTCTCTCGGCCTCTCTCTCTGTCCGGCTCCCTCTCTCTGTGTTCTAATTCCACGTTCTCTGTCACGTAGACCCGTGCTATTTGTTTGTCCTCATCTCTCTCTGTCCAGCTCCTTGCTGCTATGTTTTCTTTCTTCCCTCTCTCTCTGTCTTTGTAGCCCATTGCTGTTGTTGTGTTTTTGGTTTTGTTTTTTTTTTCCCACTTGTTTCTTCGTTTGTCTCTGTCTGCCTCCCAGTGCCTGATCTTTAATTCCTCCTTCCCTGTTGGGCCGCTGTTCCTTTTTTCCATTCTACGTTGTGTTCTCTTTGGTCTCCTGTTCTTATTCATCGGTTCCCTCCTCGCCGCCCTGTGGCTTGTCCCCATTTTAGTGTTGCCTCTCTCTCCCTCTCTCTGGCTTCTTGCCCCTGTTTTTAAAATTCCTCCCTCTCTTCTCTCTTCCCTGTTGGCCGTGTGATCGTCAGCCTTTCTCCACCTCTTTCTGCCCAGCTCTCTGTGTCTATCCATTAATTCTTCCCTCTCTGCCCTGTAGCCTGTAGCTTTTGTCCTTTCTCCATCTTGCTGTCTCTGGCTTCCCCGTGACCCTCTTTTAGAATTGTTTCTCTCTTCTTTCTGTACGCATTGCGATTCCTTTTGCTCCCCATCTCCCTTTGTTTTGGGTGTTGTTTTGTTGTTGTTTTTCTGGCTCCCTGTCCCTAATTGTTAATTCTCTGCCTTCTCGTGCTCTGTACCACGTAGCCCCATGGTTTGTTTTGTGGTGTTCCCTCCCCGGCCCCTTCCCTCCGTCGTTGGCTGTCTCGGCTCCCTGTCCCCGTGGCTTCATTCTTCCCTTTCTGCCCTGTTCTTGTCGCTTATCTTGTCTTTCTCCATCGCGCTCGGTCCAGCTTCCTGCCCCTATTCTTTCCTCCCTCGCTGTCGTGCTGCCTGCCCCAGGTTCTTTGTGCGTCTCCAGCCTGCTCCTCTTCCTTCTTTGTTGGTCTGTGTCCTGCTCTTCCCTCTTTCTGCTGCCTCTCTTCCCCTCTCTCTGCTGCTTTTATCTCCACCTCCGTCAGGCTCCCTGTCCTTCTCTGGCCGTCCTGTTCCCTGCCTCGTGCCTTCTCACTACACGCACACACGTCCCCCCCGCCCGTCCAGCCGGATGCCGCTCTTCTCTTCTCTCTTCCTACTGTCCCGTGCCCTGCTCCTCACCTTTGGTGGCCTCCCCCTCTGCCCAGCAGCCCGTCGCCCCAGGAGCCAGGCGACGGACGGTCCGTTCCCTGCCAAACCGGGACAAGCGCGTGCCGTGGCTTAGCCCCAGCTGGCTATTCTGCACCAGGGAGCTGCTTGCTCGCTCCACCCTCAGTGGGCTGGGGGAGAGAGCTGGAAGGGTAAGAGTGAGAAAAATCATGGGTTGAGATCAAGGCTGTTTAATAGGTAAAGCAAAAGCTGTGCGTGGAAGCAAAGCAAGGAATTAATTCACTCCTCCTTTTCGGCGGGCAGGTGTTGAGCCACCTCTGGGAAAGCAGGGCTCTGTCATGTGTAACGGTTAGTTAGGAAGAGAAATGCCGTAGCCCCCAAGGACTCCCCCTTCTTCCCCCAGCTGCGTGTGCTGAGCGTGATGTCAAATGGTATGGAATATCCCTTTGGTCAGTTAGCTGGGAAAGCTTTCCCAGCTGTGTCCTCTCCCAGCCTACTTGCTGGTGGGGCACTGAGAGAACCAGAAGAGGCCCTGACTGTGGAAGCAGTGCTCAGCAAGAACCAAAACATCTCTACATTATTAACGGTGTTTTGAGCATAAATCCAAAACGTATCCCTTCCTAGCTACTGTGGAGAAAATGAGCACTATCGCAGCCAACACCAGCTCCGTGCGGCTGCGGCAACGGCGGCCGAGGTGGCCTTGGGGCAGGGGGAGCGTTGGGGACCCTGACCCACGAATGGCTCCTGGGACTTGTTACGTGCGCGCCTGCACAAACACCTGCCCTCTCCTTTGCCCTCAGGGCTGCGTTTGCGCTGCCTTTGCGTGGGGCAAGGGGCTGTGATGGAGCCCAGGGGAGGAGGTGGTGCACTGTGGGGGTGAGGGGAGGGGGCCCCCCGTTGCTGCTGCGCCTCAGCTGATGGCGGGGTCTGGATGGAGGAGCCCCAGGTGCGGGCGGTGGGGCTGATGGTGCCGGCTCCTCCCTGGAAAAGGGGTGGTGCCCGGCTCTGGGGGGCCAGTGTGAGCCGAGGGCGGAGCGGAGCGGAGCTGTGGCCGAGCGTCAGTGGGCTGCGACTGTAGCGAGGGAGGAGGTGAGCGGGGGCTGGGTGGTGGAGCGCTGCGTCCCGGGTCAAGCCCCGAGGAGGGCTGCGGCGGGGCAGCGCCAGGTCGGAGCGGGCGGTGGGGAGAGCGAGGCTGTGCTGAGGGCTCGGTGGGGCTTCCGGGTGCATCGGCGGCCGGGACGGTGGCCCGCAGGGTCCGAGAGCGGGGAGGGCGGGCTGGCGGCGTGCCGGGAGCTGTGGTGGTGCGCCTGGAGGCTGGCCGTGCGGCCGTGTTGTGCCGCAGAGCGTGCCGGGAGGTGTAGTCCTTGCGGCGCGCGGCTGCCGGGCGGCCGTGTTGTGGCGCAGAGCATGCCGGGAGGTGTAGTCCTTGCGGCGCGCGGCTGCCGGGCGGCCGTGTTGTGGCGCAGAGCATGCCGGGAGGTGTAGTCCTGGCGCAGTGGCTGCCGGCGCTGTCACGTGGTTCGCCGGGGCGTGGCGGGAGGCGCGGTCTTCCGGCGCTCGGGTGCCGGGCGGCCGTGCGGCGTACGGTAGGCGCGGTGTATTTTTGGGGTTGGATTCGTGTTGATTTCTGGGGGCTTGCAGGTGCGGCCGCTCCCCGAGAAGCGGTGAGTTCCCCGGGAGCTGACAGAAGGGAAGAGGGAAAGGAGGAGGACCTTTTCCCCCTGCCCAGGGCGCAGATGATGGCCGCCTCCCCGGCTCGCCGGAGCTCCCGCTCAGCCTCCCGCTCAGCCTCCCCTTGCCCCCCCCTTGCCCCGTGCGCCTGCCCCCAGCCCCGGCACCTCCCCTGAAGCGTGCTGCGTAGCCCTTGGCCGCCCCCAGGCCCTGTCGTGAAGGCAGCGAGCCGGCCCTCAAGCGCACTGGATTCCCCCTTGGTGCAGGGGCCCGTAGCAGTAGCGTGGGGAGGGAGCGGTGTGTCCAGAAGCCCCTGCGCAAGGAGGGGCTTTGGTCAGGGTCGATCGACGGTAATGACGGTCGCTGTTTCTTCTTTCCCTCTCCCAGAGACCGTGCTGAGGACGTGGTTGTCTGTCCTTCCCCCGGGGACGCCGTCGACTGCGGCCGTCTCAGGCTTGCGTGGCTTCTCTCTGCCCGGCTTTGCCATCCTCGCGGCGCCGGGGCGAAAAGGGACACACAGAGCCCTTCCCGGCTGTGGACAGGAGCTGCCTCGGCTGAAGCTGGAGACGCCAACGAAAGGTAAAGCAGAAGAAACTGAAGGCGCTCTGGCTGCCAGCTGCCTTCCTGCTGCAGGCAAGAGAGAGCCTGTCCCTGCAGGTGAGGGAGGAAGGATCCCCCTTCATAGTCCGCAGCGGGCCAGGCCACCAACGTGCACCGCAGGGTCCGTACGCGTAACCCGGAGTTGGGTACGGGCGTGTAGTGCACGAGCGAGCTAGGCTACGTGCCGAGGAAGCCTCATCTCGTAAGAGCGGTAAGACACCCACGTATCCTCTTTAGGTGGAGGTCGGCCTAGAGTCTGGAGCTGCAGAAGAGGCAGGGAGGAGAGGAGGGGAAAGAAGCATGTGAACGGCTAAATTGTGCCAGCAGCGCTGAGAGCGAGAGTCGCGGTGAGTCCTGGGCCACTGGGGCCCCGTTGCCTCTCTTGTGCGTCCTGGGCCCTCCCTGTCTCTCCCCCGGCCCCGTCTCTTTCCTTACCTGCTGCAAAATTTTTTTTTGTTTGTTTTTTGGTTTTTTTTTTTTTTTTGCACCCCCCCGCACCTTCTTTCTCCATCTCGCTCTGAGTGGCTCCCTGCCTCCCTGTCTTTTCAGTCCTCCCTCTCTCTGTCCTGTAGCCTGTGGCTACTTTTCTCTGCCTCTCTCTGCCTGCACTGGATTCCCCCTCGGCGCAGGGGCCCGTAGCAGTAGCGCGGGGAAGGAGCGCTGTGTCCAGAAGCCCCTGTGGAAGGAGGCTTTGGTCAGGGTTGATCTGCGGTAATAACGGTTGCTGTTTCCTCTTTCCCTCTCCCAGAGGCTGTGCTCAGGATGGGGTTGTCTGTCCTTCCTGTTCGTCTCTTCCTCTCTCTATTCCTTTGCGCTGGTCCCTCTCCCTATTGTTTATTGTTTTGCTTCTCTGAACCTTTTTTTATTCCCAGCGTTTTCCCGTGACAGGAGCAGCAAAGAAGGGAGCGGAGCATCGGGGTATCCATGGAGAGAGCATTGGGCGTTCTCCTGTCTTTGTGGGGCTGACCCTGAGGAAGTGTGGTACGTGGGTCGGTAGCATGAATATATATATTTTGTGGGTGCACAAACCCGTTTCAGAGTGTCAGAGGGTAAGGGTTTTGTTCTGTTCAGTGTAAACATTGTTCTGTTTGGTGAATTTGTCGAAGATGAGAGTTCAGTGGGGGAGGAAGTCAGCTCTCTGGCTGGTTTGAGGGTAAGGTGGGCTGTACGTGTTTGTCGGTCATCTCTCACCTGCCAGATGTTTTGAACTAGTTGTATCTGGTTTTCGTAGGGAGTCACGAAGGGGTTTGGGGCTCCCCAGTGGCGGGTGCTGTGGCCAAAAGAGAAAGCAGGGTCACAGAGTGCTTCATTTACGGGGCTGGCCTCGGCCATCTACTGCACAAACTTCTGGTATGTAGCAATCGGGACTCGATTTCCTGAAGGAGGAGAGGATGATGGAGCTCGTTATAAGAGCATAATCGTTTTGTCTTCTTTTGGCAGTACGGGCACCCGAGGACCAGCTTGCTTTTGAGGAACGGCACGAGGATGTTGGTGTCGACGCTCAGCAGAGGAAGGAAGCTTCTTTTGGAGGCCAAGAAGATGAAGTAGACTGCTTATTTGTTGTGTTTGATTTTCATTGCGGGGATGGGGAGGGGTGGAACATGCAAAACGCGGTCCTGGGCAGGGGAGGTTTCTGATGTGGGAGGCCGTGAGAGAGACCATGGACGCTGCTGGACAGGCGTTAGAACCCGTTGCTCAGGTTGGACGGACCCAGCAGAACCACCGCACCATCTTAAGTAATGCCTGCTCACGTACTGAGATTTTAGTAGTTGCCCCCGCATCAGCTTTGGCTTTTCCTCGTCGAGCTTGTGTTTTGGCAAGAAGCGTCTTTCGTTAAGCGTTTGGGTCTAAGGGGTGTCCGTGAGGCTACGTGGTGCCCATCCCCATGAGATTTTGTGACCATCAAGTGATATTCAGCATCCATCTTATGCCCGTCTCCTGTAACTACTCTGCAGTTTTCGCTTAAGGCTTGATAGCGCAGCGTTAGCTGAGGGCGGCATTTCCCCCGCTGGCCCCTCCACGCCGACGGCGTTTCCCCTGCCGGCCGCTGTCCGTTCCCTGTAACTGTGACTCTTGTCCCGGCAGAACCTTTGCCAAAGCCACCTTTGTGCTCCACAGCAGTCTGTTTTCTGTCTCGAGTATGTTTCTTTTCGGTATCCGATACCCCAGAGCTGTGTACCGTTGGCTCAGGTCTCTTCTTGAGCTTCTGCGAGAAGAGAGAGCCTTCATCTGTTTTAATCCATGTGTCTCCTGGGGTGTTTTTTTGTTGTCCTTTACAATTTAGTTTTGCCCCAGCTACTGAGGTGTTAATTTAGCTGCTTCATACGGTTCCCGATACGCTTGTGTATTTCCACGTTTCTTTTCGTGTTTTTTGTCCTTTGAGACTGATCTAGTTCTGTTAAGGGACTGAGCGAGAGAGAGCGTTGAGGTGACTCCGAATGGTTGATGGCTTTACAATAAATGATTTACTTTATAACCAGAGATATTTTTTGAGAAGGGGTTCTTAAAAGATTTCGTTCTGCTTTGCCATTCCGCTGGGGTAGATGAGCCCCAGCCTTTTTTCAGGAGGCTCATTCTGCTCCTGGGCTTCTCTGGTACTGTTCCTTGAGTTGGTTGCAGGTTTTGAGCTGTCTAAGCTCTTTGGGTAGGTGTGTTTTGACATTCAGAGATGGGGAGGTTTCTGGTTGAGGTAAGAGATTAAGGAGCAGTCAAAGTTGAGCAGCAGATATATATTAGGAAGTACACTTGTACGAGCTTTTGTTTTCCCTTGGGTCAGTAAGTTTTTGTTGGGTGTTCAGGGGTAGCAAGATGGTCTAATAGTGTGTTTTGGATTATTTGGTTTTGTGGGGGTGTTATGGTTTTGTCTGGGTTTTTTTGTTTGTGGTTTGTTGGGTTTTTTTGTGTGTGGTAGGTTTTTTGTTTGTTTTGTCTTGTTTTCCAGGAATTTTGACTTGACTGAAGGTAGAACCTTGTATTTTTTCCACCAGTTTTGCCTGTGTTGTGCAAGTTGTTGACGTTATCTCTCAATAGGACTGATGGTGAGATGCTGCGGTAGGGGTTAGGGTGAGTGTGTTGTACACATCTGTATATGGAGCTCTAGCCTTCCTTCAGAAAGCAGCAGGGACGTAACGCATAGTGTGTGTCGGTGTACGGGACTGCTCGTCGCCTTTCCCGATCGCCCGCAGAGTACCACGTTGTCCCGAGAACCTTTGCAGCTTGCGGCAGGTCCCTTGTAGATTATAAGCATCAGGGCTTCTGTTATTTTGTGGGCCTGTAGAGAGCACGGAGTCTGCGGGAAGCCGGAAGGTGGGAGGTGCTCGCAGAACGCGGGGCAGAGGTGGGAAGGGCGGCTCCCGAGGAGCGGCTGACAGAGGGGCTTTAGGGGTGCAAATACAGGGCAGGAGCTGTCGGGAAGGAGTGAGGTTCCTTCCCTGACAGTTCAGGAGGAGAGGAGGGGTTTTTGAAGTCTTGGTACCGGGGAATGGTTGGGAAAGGGGTGTTTAAGTGTTAGCTAATGGTCGTGTTCTGTGTGCAAGCAGCCTCCGGTAGCCCAGTCTCCTTCCCCGTATGTGTCAGCACGGCCACTCGAGCGTGCTGTCTGCCGAGAGGTTCTCCACGCAGCTGTTCATGGAGTCGCTCAGGAGTGAGTTACCTACAAAAGGAGAGTGTGTCGCTACACCAGCCACGCCTGTTTGCTTCCCGTATTGCTTTTGGCATTTGCCCTATCGGTGTCCGCCTGTGCTTGAGTCATCTGACACGAACTGTGATTTTTGTGTGTTGCGTGGTTTGACTTTTTCTTGCAGTTTAAGTAACAGGTCGAGGGTTAAGCAGGACAGTCGAGCGAGGCGTGACGGCAAAGGCGAGCAGATGGCGTCGTGTGCTGTGACGGGGCGGGCTGTGAGGTCACTCGTCTGGGATTTCTGCCTTTGGGGTCTCTGTGTTGCCGAACAAGTCGGTCAAAAGGATTTGTTAGTTTGTTTTGCGTGGTGAGCTCTTGATTTTGGAAAGCAGTGTCCAACATCTGTGTGCCTCTCCGTATTTCCCCAGAAGTGGGCCCGGCATTGAAGGTGACGGTTCCCCAGCCATCGGGGACGGACCGAGAATGCGAGCAGGCACCTGACGTGGCCACTGACCCGGGAGGCACGGATTGGGAGGTGAGCGGAGCCGTGTTGGCACGGTAGGGGAAAGGATGAGTCTGGAATGTGGCTGTTGGTGCAGATGCGCGGTAGGGAGCCGGACACGGAAGGGAGGGGGCGAACAGAGCATCGTGAGAAGGTAGGTCAGCACGTGACAACGGAGGGGTCGTGCAGTGTGAGCACCTATGTGACTAGTTAATGAAGGGACTCACAAAACTATATGCAAAGCGGGATGTCTGCCCCGAGCTCGTTGGGCAAGGTGAGCGATGAACAGGGAGCCGTAGCAGCTGTTATTTTTGAGGTGTGGAATTGTTTGTGAGCGGGCGGCCGCTTCCAGGCGCAGGGGTCGCCTTGTCTCTCTGGTTCTCTAGGCACCGTAGGTGGCGGCGGCCACGACATCCAGCCTCATTAGAGCGTGGGGGAGCGGAAGTTCACGGCGCTTCCGAGGAGGCTGTTGTTGCGGAAGTGGCCGGCGTTGAGTGGTGCGATGCTGAGTGATGGCACCGCACGTTTGGAGATGAAGAGTATCCGTGTGACCGCAGCCCCATCCTACGTAGCCTGTGTGGCCTTTTTAAAGGATGGCTTTTGAGCCCCCGGATTTGGAAGGGAAGCTGAGGGGCCGATGCGGTCTTTGTGCGGGTGGCCGGTCGGTTGGGGGAAGCGCAGGTGGGGCAGGCAGGGGTTGTAAAATCAGCGGAGGGTACCGTTCAGAGACCGGACACGTTTGGGCCGAGAGAGGTTGTGGTGTCCTTTCTGCAAAACAGAAGCATCTGCCAGGCAGGGGGAGTTCCTGCCTGTGCTTGTGCTGTTGTGTGGATTTTGTAGTCTGTCTTTGTTCCTTACTGTACTCGGGTCTCGATGTGTCTGTTGTTCTCCGTGCTGAGCAGGCACCTAGGTAGCAATATTGAGGGTTTTGCAAGCCCTGGCTCATCGGCATAATGGTAACCGAGAGCTTCCTTTCTCGCATTTTAAGTCTACTGCATAGATTTGTCTTGTGTCTGAAATATTAGACCTTTATAGAAGGTCATCTTTTTGCAGCGGTGATTAAGGCGGCCTCAATACTGCTGCTGAGGAGCAGTCTGAATACGCAGAGCCCTTTTCTGGGACCTGTTCCCTGCACCTGAACGTTCTGAGGTCTTTAAGAGTGGCTTGTCGCTCGTACGTCGTCCTAGTTGTGGGTATATGGTTTTATTGCAGGTGATGATGGTAGGTGACTTCTCTGCGGATGCTATAGCTTCTTCCTCGCTGCCGTATAGATCTTCTCGCCCGGTGGCATCTCTGGGCCGGAAGTCCGTCGTCTCGGTGAGAGTTTTCTTAGGTGCCTCGATCGCGTCGCTTGTAGTATTTGTGAGCGGTGTCGGTCCGTGCATGTCGATGCCTGTGTCAGAGCTGCTCCGCCTGGGGGTGTAGCAATGGTAGAGCGGAGGAAAGAATAGCAATAAGAGTATATGGTTAATGTTAATATGCATAGACTGTTTTGGCAACGCCCGTACAACCCTCGTCGGAGCGAGTGGCCGTTGGCAGCGGGCGAGGATGGTAATTTCCGGGGTGTTTTGTGGGTGCCGAGGGGATGACCGTAGCTGCCTGGGAGAGGCAGCTAGAGTGCTAGCTGAGCAGAGGGCACCTCTCAGCTGTTCAAGCTTGTACGTGCGTGGGGCTTAACATTTGATTGAAGGTATTTCCTTTAATGGCATGCAGTAGTTGGGCTCTAGATGGTATTCCTACGTGGAAGCAAGACCTGTGGAATGGTTAAGCTGTTGCTGTGCGTCCAGGTGACTTGTTCTATCATGCTGTTCTTGCAGAGGATGAAGATGGAGCTGTGCAGGGTGATGGAGCAGAGCTGAGTAGAGCACACTAAGGCAGCGGGTCCGTGTGCGGGATTAAAGGGAAGATGCGACCGAAGGCTATTTGAGGAGCATTTCAGGCGAGCTGGGTCGCAGTGAGGGGGCGCATGGGGCTGGTGACTTTGTTCTCTTTGCTCTCAGGAGCACAGCGCTATCCCTAGGGGCTGGCAAGGTCCTAATTGTGGGGCCGGCGCCCATCGGGTGCTTCTTTTTGCGTTACAGTTTAAAGCGTGGATCGCTCTGATGTTTGAGGAGTTTCTGGGCAGTTGTCGTCTGCGGCGTCGTTCCCAGATGCGTGAACAGCTCTGCTCTGTCGCTGTCTGTTTTCAGGGAGCGTGATTTCTTCCCTGCATCCTTACGTTCTTAGGTCTTGTAGCTGGGCTTCTTGTGCCTCCTCCCTCTCAGTTTTGAGAGGAACTTCTTGTCACGGGCCCTGACGCTCTTCTAATCATTTTGGATCTCGTTAGGGCCTCCTTGCATCCCTGTCAGGGTTCTGCAGGTCTTGTTGCTGGACGAGCTCTTCCGTCCAGTTGTCTCTGTGTTTGCCGAGAGCGTTCTCTCGTCTTGGAGGCGCGCGGTTTGTAGTGTTTCTCATAGCGTTGGTGTGTGCGTTTTGTGAGTTTGGCTCGGAGCCGCCTTGCTGGCCGTGTAGAGTCGGGTAGGTGGCACAGCGATGAGAGCTTAGGGTTCATCTGTTGCTGTGCTAAGGCTGTTGGGGGAAAGGTGGTACCGTCATCTCGGATGGAGTGGCCCTCCTCAGCAGGCAAGGACCGTAATCACCGTGACGTTTTGTGGGCTCGGAGGCCGTGACCGTGGCTATCTGGGAGAGGCAGCTAGAGTTCAGCTGAGCAGATTACCTCTGCAGGGTGTTCAAGCTTGTACGTGCGTAGGGCTTCATGTTTGATGTCATATGTTTGTTTTTAATGGCAGGTTATAGTCGGTGTTCAGGAACAGTTAAGGTACTGCTGTGCAACCAGGCGACTTGTTTCGTATTGGTTTTGGAGATGCCGAGGGACGAGTCGTGCAGGGCGACGGAGGGGAACTGAGGGGACCGATGTAAGCGGGTGAGTCGGTGCGTGGTGTATATAGAGGGAAGATGTGACCGATGCCTCTATGACTCCATTGCTCCTTGCGTTTGTCTTTTGTTTTGGTTTTGAAGTAGCGTAGCAATGAGCAAAGGAGGCAAGTCGAGCAAGGCGAGTGGTGATTGGTGGGCTGAAGTAGCAGCTCTTTTCTGAGGTGTTGTGTTGCTGGTGAAGTTATAAGCAACGCGTGTCGTTTGGGTGTTACGGACGGCGGGCGAGGTGCCGTGTTCAGCTGCAAGTGACGTAGGCCGGGTGGGAGGCTGTCGAGGGAAAGGGGTGCGAGACGGGGATCGGTGCGGGCAGGCTGTGGCATCGGGCAGCATCTCAGGAGGTGCCTTTTCGCTTGGCTTTTTGCAGGTGCCGCTGGCAGGCTCGGAGTGCTGCTGCCGCACGCCTATGAGAGGTCTGAGAAGGTGGGGCAGCGGCCAGCATCTAAGACCAGAGAATGCTGTGGTCCGTCGTCGAGCTCTTCAGTTTTGTAGGTAACACGTGGGCCGTCTTTGGAACGGCGTATGAGCATTAGAAGTGAGCTGGGTAGTAATGAGGAAGTCACGGGGCGGTGATTTCTCACGAGCGTAACGGTAGTTTACTGTGTGTTGATACGTTTGGTGCCACAAGCGATGACGGAAGCGGGGTGTGATGCTGGAATCTGTGCAGAGCAGGTGAGCCGATGGGCATGTTCGTTTTGATGAGGGGGGTGCTCTGGAAGAGATCTGTGTTGACCTGTGTGATACTTATTGCTGGCTCTGGGTTTTTTCCTTTTTTACATGATGAAGAGGCACCTGGCCACTGCAAGAATATCCTGGTTAGCTGGTGTGTTTCTTGTTGTGAAAGGATGCATAATCTGACCCATCTGAAAGCCCCACAGTGTGACTTTTGTTAGGAAGAGATTTTGAAGAATTGAGATATTTCTTATTCAGTGAGGTTGCATTCTATGAACTTGCCATCAGAGTGCATCTTAGAGACAGTGTCTTTGTCAGCAGAACTCATCAGCACAAGACTTGCAAAGTATTGCTTTTTTTTAAAGACAAAAAAATCCATGGTCCTTGCGGAGATCCAAGCACAGCACATACTCCAAAGGTTGATGGCATTGGTAGTGCTTGGGTTCTCAGTTGTAACAGTCGAGATACCATAAAATGCGGTTCGCCTGCATGCTTCGGTACAGCCGAACGCATTAGCAGGTCTGCCGGTCCTTCTTGGTAGCCCCGTGTATTGCAACACTGGGGATTTGATTTGTGTGGTTTTTTGTTGTGGTATTATTTCCCCCCCCCCCCCCCCCCAAAAAAGTAAAACTGTATCGGGGATCTCTTCACTCACCGATTCTTCTGTCATAAATGAAAGTTTAAAAAAAAGCTAACATCGTCTGATTTACGACGTGACTTGCGCTCTTTCAGCTGTAACTGCCAAGCAGATGTAGGGTACGATTTGTTAGGTGTACTTAAGCAGGTAGGTATTTGTTGTAAATATTTAATGAGGGGCGACTGAATGTTGTGGGGGGGTGTTTCCTGCCGGTATTTTGAGGGAGCGCTCTTAAGTACTTTATTTCAGTCTCGCTTTCGACGCGCGTTTCCCTGGCAGTTCAGCAGCATCTCTTGGGCGGGGCAGCCGGGCGGACGTCCCTCCCGACTCCGTAACACGCCAAAACCCCCCAGTCACGTTGCTGCTGTGTATTTTGGAGATAGATAATCTTATGGCGGGCGTGAACGGCTGTGCGAGTTGAATGAACGCAGAAGGAAAATGGAAAGCTTTTAGAGCCTAGACGCTCATATTGGATGTGCGTAAACACGCGCCCGCCTTCTCAGCACAAAGTGAATTACTGAGATTTATTCTTAATTTTTTACGTTACTCTTTCAAGTTTGACACGCTTCACTTCAGGCTTCGTGGAGCCAGGCAGCAAGACGTGCGGCGGCAGGGCGAGGGCTGTAGCTGCTGCGGTGGGTCTGTAAGCGGAGGTTCCGGTTCCGGTACATCTTTGCCCCGCAGCCTCACGGGGTTATCTCCCCGCAGCGGTGCCGTAAGGAAGGGATGAGACGTTTTCCAGCACCAGCCAGAGCGTTCAGTGTTACGCGAAGGATCTGTTCAAAATGGTATCGGTTAGTCTTAATACCGTTTTCAAGCGTTCCAATCACTCTAGCTTTTAAAGGATGTGTTGTGTTTTGACGTGACCCGTTTGCCTGGAATCTTGCTGCGGCTCAATTTCCTTCCTACCCCTTATGCTGACTGAGCTCCTCCATTTTCTTCTGTGCTATTTTATTAACGTGCTGAAATATAGTTTGGGATTTCTGTTTTTCAGATGTCGTCTAAGTGTCTCGTGATGCTCAAGAGATGCCTGCCGGTCGTTAAGCGTGGTGAAGGTAAGGGGCCATCCCTCGGCCTGGAGGCTCCTGGCTCTGTCTCCAGCGGGTGCCCCGCAGGTGCGGCCGCGAGGGCTGCCCGGTGGGGAGAGTCGGGGCCCCCAGGGACCGGGGCTGTTTGTCACCCCGGGGAGCCCGTCCCAGTGCGGGAACATGTCCGAGCGGAGCCCAAGAGAGACGTGACACCGTCCTCTGGCACGCTCCTGCTCTGCCGTGGGGCAGCCGCCAGCCTGCGGACAGGGGCTGGGGGGGCTGCAGCTGTTTGGGGGGCTGCCCCACCTTTTAGATTTTAGCAGAGCTCCCCCTTTTCTGGGGGGTGTGGGAGGGGTGTGCGTGTACCTTTGTAAATGGCACTATTAAAGTAATGAGCTGCAGGTTGGAGCAGGTTCCCTTGTTTAGTGCCCTTCTTGGGGGTGAATAAAATTGGGGGAGTCCTGGGGGGGGTGTGATGATGTCATGTGGGGTGCCCCGGTGTCACTGGGGGGAGCTGATAATACGTCAGAGGAACAGGTGAGTGGGGGCGTCATGTAGGGGTTCCCCCCCAAAAAGGGGGGTTACAGCCCCAAAATGCCTGAAAATTCAGGGGGGCTATTACAAAAACCTCTTATATATATTGACATGTGTAATATTAATTTATAGATGCATAAAGGGATTTTGAGATAAGAACTTATCTCTCCTATATTATATAACGGATTTCGGGATACAAAAATTCTGCATCGAGATGCAGGGTTTTAAAACACAAAAGTAACTCGACCGTCTATATATCTAGATCAAAAAATAAAGGAGTTTAAAGTGAAAAGGATAGATGAAGGAATTCAAAGCAGAAGAAAGTCTGACTAGAGCGAGCATCTACGCTTAGTGTGTGTTACATAGTCTAAGTAGATGTGTAATCTAAATAGAGGTTATATAGAGTGAAATAAGCCGAGGTATAACTGTAAGTAGATGTCTAAATAGAGAAGTCGAAAAAGATTGAAGTGTCAAAGGGTAAGTAAGCAGATAGCTAGCCTAAATAGCTGTTTTATGTACGTGTTAATATGGAAGTCTAAACAGGTATGTGTAAAGAGATATTCTGTGTAAGTGTAAATAGCCTAAATAGGTGTAAGTGTAAATATAATAGCTAAGTCTAAACAGATGTTGTATGTAAATGTAAAACAGATAGTATATATAAAATATAGATGTACTCCGTAAGGATGTGTAAGTAGACACATAGTGCAAATGTCTATGCTATGTAAGGTTTTAAAATGCAAAGAAACCACGTTGATAGAGATGTTTATAGAGAAGATTTAAAAATTAGACACACAGCCCACCCCCCAATCAACTGAAGGCACAAAAGCGCTTTCAAATGCTGCCCCTTCCCCGTTCTCCTTCTCCCATCCCGATTTGGGGCCGATTCCCCCAAATGGGGACTTTCCCCTCTGGGGCTGCGTAGGCAGCCTGGGAGCTGCTGCCAGGGCAGACACACACTCCAAAGCCCCTGAGTCTGGGTCTGCAATGGGGGGTGAAAAACCCCAAACAGGTTTGGGGGAAAGAAAACAATTCGGGGCTCTTGGGAAAGCCCACTCCTGCTGGGTTTGTGCAGTTGGAAAGGAGGGGGGTAAAAAAAGCGGGGGTGGGGGGGCGGAACCCTGCTAACCATTCTCATGCACAAAAGCAAAAAATCGCCAATTTCAATGTTGTGGAAAGGGTGAAAAAAACCCGGAAGTGAACCGTTTGGAAAAGCAATCCCAACTTTTACCTTATGGAAAAGCAAAAAAAAAAAAAAAACCCCAAACGGACAAAACCAAAGTAACCCGAACGACAACAAAAAAAGCCAAACCATCCAACCGGAAATCACCAAAACTAAATAAACCCACCGAAAACCCTAAACTGGGGAAAATTTGGGGTGAAACACCGGCAGTTTGAGGGGCATTGCTGGGGCTTCTCTGGAATGGATTCTCCGGAGCGGGTCAGTTATCTGGAGCGGATCATCTGCTGCAGGTTAGCCCAGGTGAGTTGCCCGTTGTGGATTATCCTGGGGGGACCCCCTGGTGTCAGTCATCCCCATGCATGTTCCCCGTGGCGTGTCTGCCCAGACATGCCCCTGTCCAGCGGTGTCCGCCTCCTCCCCCGCCCTCCCTCTGCGTGTGTCTGTGCCCTCCCAAACGCTTTCCCCTGACATGGCCCCCCCGCATGACTCTTTTTTCCCCCGGTGACGTCCTCCCTCTCCCTGGCCTCCTGTTCTGTGCTCGCTGAAGCCTTGTGCTTACGCAGGATGAGCAGAGCAGGGTGCTGGCAGTGCAGAGGCGAGGCGAGGCGCTGCCAAGCCAACGAAGCCCAAGGCTCAGCAGCGCACAAGTCCTTTGCAGGTCAGCCACTGGCACCTGGTCTGCCTGGCTGCCCCGTGCCCTGACGCACAGCTGCCCCCCTCACCCCAGGCAGCCTGCCTTCGGAAGGGCAGCTGTGTTCCCCTGATTGATTTTCTTCTTTAACCCTCTAGGACCTGTTGACTTGCTGCTCTCCCTGTCACAGCCCTGATGCCGCAGGCCTACAGCAACTGATGGGGCTCACTCCGGGGGGGTGGGGGGTGGGAAAGGGGACCTTTCTCCCCAGGTCGTTTGTGCTGCTTCTCCTCCCTAGGGCGTGGGGTGGGGGTGAGTGGGGCAGGAGGGAGGACGGTAACGGCCACCTGATTTTTAAAGCAGTCGAGACGGAAGGACTAAAATGCTCGAGGCACTTTGGTGGTGGGCGGTGCGGAGGCAACGACTGACACTGCTGGGGCTGCGGGAGTGGGGAAGGTGCAGAGAAACATGAGCTCTGCGCACGCAGTAACAGTTCCGTTATCCCGGCGAACGTGACCCAGAGCCGGCGCGGGTCTTGCCCCAGAGAAGAGTCACGGACGTCGTGCCGCTGCCGCCGTGCTGTGCTACGGCAGCCGGGAATCGCGCATGCGGAGTGGCGATGGTGGACCCTGCTGACACCGTGCGGCCAAAGTGCGGTACGGCACCCGGAACAGACGCATGCGCAGTGGCGACGATGTGTCACTGCTCGCTGCTGCCACCGAGCGACCGAACCGCGGAACAGCGGGGGCCAGCTGCGCTACCCTGCTCGCGGCAGTCACCGAGCGCTCAAAACCGGGTACTGCAGACGGGCAGCCGCCCGTTCCCGAGGGTGAAGTTTTTTCGCTGGTCGCTGCTGCCACCGTGCAAGCAGATTCCGGTACTGCAGCCAGGCAGTTCCGTATGCACAGTGGCGCTTTACTTTCTGCCCCTGCTTCCACCGACCGCCCAAACGCTCGCAGTGCAGGTGGGCAGCCGCGCATGCGCAGTGGCGCCTTTTTGTGCTCGCTGCTGCCACCGTGCGACCAAAGAGCGGTACTGCAGGTGGGCGGCCGCGCATGCGCACTGGCGCCTCTTTCTGCTCTCTGCTGCCACCGTGCGATCAGACCGTGGTACTGCAGGTGAGCAGCCGCGCATGCGCAGTGGCGCCTTTTTGCTCTCTGCTGCCACCGTGCGATCAAACCGCGGTACTGCAGGTGAGCAGCCGCGCATGCGCAGTGGCGCCTTTTTGCTCTCTGCTGCCACCGTGCGATCAGACCGCGGTACTGCAGGTGAGCAGCCGCGCATGCGCAGTGGCGCCTTTTTGCTCTCTGCTGCCACCGTGCGATCAAACCGCGGTACTGCAGGTGGGCAGCCGCGCATGCGCAGTGGCGCCTCTTTCTGCTCTCTGCTGCCACCGTGCGATCAAACCCCGGTACTGCAGGTGAGCAGCCGCGCATGCGCAGTGGCGCCTTTTTGCTCTCTGCTGCCACCGTGCGATCAGACCGCGGTACTGCAGGTGGGCAGGCGCGCATGCGCAGTAGCGCCTTTTTGTGCTCGCTGCTGCCACCTTGCGATCAAACCGCGGTACTGCAGGTGGGCGGCCGCGCATGCGCAGTGGCGCCTTTTCTGCTCTCTGCTGCCACCGTGCGATCAAACCCGGGTACTGCAGGTGGGCAGCCGCGCATGCGCTGTGGCGCCTTTTCTGCTGGTCGCTGCTGCCACCGTGCGATCAAGCCCGGGTACTGCAGGTGGGCAGCCGCGCATGCGCAGTGGCGCCTCTTTCTGCTCTCTGCTGCCACCGTGCGATCAGACCGCGGTACTGCAGGTGAGCAGCCGCGCATGCGCAGTGGCGCCTTTTCGTCTCTCTGCTGCCACCGTGCGATCAGACCGCGGTACTGCAGGTGGGCAGGCGCGCATGCGCAGTAGCGCCTTTTTGTGCTCGCTGCTGCCACCTTGCGATCAAACCGCGGTACTGCAGGTGGGCGGCCGCGCATGCGCAGTGGCGCCTTTGTGCTCTCTGCTACCACCGTGCGACCAGACCGGGGTACTGCACGTGGGCAGCCGCGCATGCGCAGTGGCGCCTTTTCTGCTCTCTGCTGCCACCGAGCGACCAGACCGCGGTACTGCAGGTGGGCAGCCGCGCATGCGCACTGGCGCCTTTTTGTGCTCGCTGCTGCCACCGAGCGACCGAACCGCGGAACAGCACGGGGGGGAGCTGCGCTACCCTGCTCGCGGCAGTCACCGAGCGCTCAAAACCGGGTACTGCAGACGGGCAGCCGCCCGTTCCCGAGGGTGAAGTTTTTTCGCTGGTCGCTGCTGCCACCGTGCAAGCAGATGCCGGTACTGCAGCCAGGCAGTTCTGTATGCACTGTGGCGCTTTACTTTCTGCCCCTGCTTCCACCGCCCGCCCAAGCCCTCGTAGTGCAGGTGGGCAGCCGCGCATGCGCAATGGCGTCTCTTCCTGCTCGCTGCTACCACCGTGCGATCAGACCGCGGTACTGCAGCTGGGCAGCCGCGCATGCGCAGTGGCGCCTTTTGGCTCTCTGCTGCCACCGTGCGATCAAGCCCGGGTACTTCAGGTGGGCAGCCGCGCATGCGCAGTGGCGCCTTTTCGTCTCTCTGCTGCCACCGTGCGATCAGACCGCGGTACTGCAGGTGAGCAGCCGCGCATGCGCAGTGGCGCCTTTTTGCTCTCTGCTGCCACCGTGCGACCAAACCGCGGTACTGCAGGTGGGCAGCCGCGCATGCGCAGTGGCGCCTTTTTGCTCTCTGCTGCCACCGTGCGACCAAACCGCGGTACTGCAGGTGGGCGGCTGCGCATGCGCAGTGGCGCCCTTTTGCTCTCTGCTGCCACCGTGCGACCAGACCGCGGTACTGCAGGTGGGTCGCCGCGCATGCGCAGTGGCGTCTCTTCATGCTCTCTGCTGCCACCGTGCGATCAAACAGCGGTACTGCAGGTGGACAGCCGCGCATGCGCAGTGGCGTCTCTTTCTGCTCTCTGCTGCCACCGTGCGATCAGACCGCGGTACTGCAGGTGGGCAGCCGCGCATGCGCAGTGGCCACCCTTTGTATTCTGCTCGCTGCTTCCACCAAGCGACCGAACCCTGGGACTGCAGGCGGGAGCTGCGCTACCCTGGTAGAGATTTCCACCCGCCCCTTACCCGATCGCGGCAGTCACCGGTCGATCAAAACCGGGTACTGCAGACGGGAAGCTGCCCGTTCCCCAGGCTGAAGTTTTCCTCTGGTCGCTGCTCCCACCGTGCAAGCAGATGCCGGTACTGCAGCCAGGCAGTTCCGTATGCGCGGTGGCGCTTTATTTTCTGCCCCCTACTTCCACCGAGCGCCCAAACCCTCGTACCGCAGGTGGGCAGCCGCGCATGCGCAGTGGCGACCTTTTAGCTCTCTGCTGCCACCGTGCGACCAAACCGCGGTACTGCAGCCAGCAGCCGTGCACGGGCTGTAGCGACATTTTGCCGCGCTCACTTCTCCACGCCACTTAGTGACCCCCCGCACGCTACGTGGTGACGTCACCGTGGGGGCCGGAACCGTGTAGGCACAGCCCCTAGCGACAGGTGTTGACCCCTTGCGATAGCCCGTTGAGGGCGGTCCTGATACCCCTCGCCACGCTCTTAGCAACGGGCCCTGCCCCCGGCGATGGGCAGGCGGGCCGTCTGATGTCCGACCCACCTGGCCCCACCCACCCACTTTGGTGCTGTGCGGTGCACTTTGCTCTCTGCTGCCACCCTGCGAGCCTTCATCCCTCGGGGGGGCTCGGCCCGCCCCTTTTGCGGGGCGCTGTGGGAAGGGCGGGGGCGGGGCCCGGGGGTCGAAGAGCCCCAGCCGGGGCTCGGGCAGCTCTTGCTGCCCCTGGGCTTCTCTGCCGTCGGTGCTCCCGTGTTCCCTCGGGCGGTCGCAGCTTTGGGGCTGTCTCAGCCCCCCGGGCAGGCGTGCTCTGGCGTTTAGAGAAGCGGAGGCGTTGCCTGAGGTAAGGATTCCAGAGCTTGGCACTCTTTGGCAGCATCTGTACTAGAAAGGTCCCTTGTGGCCTGCTTTGCTTTTTTTCTCCCGGGATGTTGTTTCGGGCGCTGAGGGGGCGGTGAGACGGTTTAGTGGTATGGTGTTCTGTTTGGGGTTTGTTTTTTGCTTTGCTGGTTTTCTTCCCCCTTGTGAGATCATTTCATTCATTTATCATTTCATATTATCATTTACCCCGCGCCATTTCCGTCCCCTTTGGGCAGCAGCGGATCTGCTGCCGCTTCAGGCGGCCGCTTTCTCGAGGGCAAGGAGCTGGGACGACAACGGGCCGCTGCAGGCTCTGGTCAGGGTAAGAGGCTGTTCCCTGGGGAGCCGGCGCAGGGGGAGCGGAGGTACGCACGGGCACTTGTCGGTGCCCCTGGCCGGTAAAGGGAAGGTTAAATTGTTAGAGTGCAAATAAATACATTTTATTTAGGGAGGAGTCGTGACTAAATTTAATCGCACCTATTACTGAGCAAACCAGGCAGTCATTATTCCTAATCTGTAATTAAAAAAAAAATAAAGGCAGTCCTTTTTTATGCCATAAATAGAGTTGCGAGTCATTAATAGCTCAATCTAAATACAGCCGTTATTACATCAACTGCAGGCATTAATGACTCCTGATCAGAAACAAAATAAGGACAGTTTTAGAATCTACAATGAAAATTGAACTGGAAAGCTAAATTGGGAGTGGGTAATACTGAAATTGTAACAGGGCTGTTAGAAAGTTCAGAGGCAGCGACAGCTCCTGCTTCCAACCCAAGCAGTAAACGAAGCTTTAGATTCTTAAATGAACAGAAATAAAGGTGAGCTGTTAAACAGTGGCTGGGTTCAAGCGTAGGCATTAAGAAAATTTGCAGGTGCGGGTGATTCCTGACGAGAACTAACAATTCCAGAAGATTTAGATTTAAAATGACAAAGCTAATGGAGTGCCACAACCGCCCGGATGTAACTGCAGCCGCTTTGGGGGAATGCCCCAGCCCTCCCCAACCACCGCTATTAATTACTGCCAAGGAGAGCGAAAGTGAAAGTAGAAGCAGTGCAGGTGAAATGCGAGCAGTACGCTTTTCCTAAGTCATCTCTTCGTGTCAGGAGAGGAAAGAAAATGGAAAGAAGATGTTTGCAGGGGGTCTGTGCTGGGTTGCCTGCGCGTCTCTTCCGTGCGTCCTTGAGGAGACATTTAGCTCCTGTTGGGCGCTCGCAGGTGGAGACAGGGCGAGCTGGAGGCGGGATCGGTGCCGGCCCTGAAAAAGGGATGGGCAACGAGCTGAGAGAAGAGGGGGCAAGGGCTGAAAAAGGGTCTCCAGTTCTGCAGGGAAGGCAGCGGGATGTGACTCGGCAACCGCTCTGAGGAGTGCAGGGTCATTCGCTGCGATGAAGTCAGGGTCTGCGGCTGGCCCGGAGAGGCAGCAGAAATCCCAAACTCTTTGCAGGGGTACCGGCCAGATTAGGGCAACACCTGAACAGTAAAACCATTTAGGGGAAGCAGAGCTGGGCTGCACCGCGTGGCCAACCTCCCTCTTCTCCGTGAGTCCCAAAGGGGCAGCTCCAAGAATGTGCTGAGAATTCATCCCTTGCGCTAAAAATGAGACGTAAGTAGCACCCACCCGTGAATTTTATTTTCTCTCTCGCTCTGCGGCTCCTGCCTGCTTGTCTCTCCTCAGTGCTCACCTGCACCCGTGCTCGGATGGGGCAGCTGAGGGAAGGTGCTGCCATCTCCCCAGCCCCGGCGGACCGCCCCTCAGCTGTGTCCTCTGTCAGGGAGCGTCGTCATCTCTCCTGCCTCCCAGAGCGTGTCCTGTAGTGGCAGACGCGCGGGCTTTTCCCTGCACGCGCATACGGGAAGGGAAGCACAGTGAGAGCTGGGCTTGTCAAAGAGTAACGGGGGTGGTGGGAAGCGTAGCTAGAACCGGAGAGCTACAGCGCAAAAGCAAAGCAGACGGGACACAAAAGTAAAATGGTGCACAGGAATGCTGAGGCGAGAACTCCCGCAGCACACAGGAAATCAGTGTCGGAATCTATTTTCTTCTGACTGCCAAATTAAAAATAATGGCACGCTTTGCAACGCTAAGCTCGCTCTGATCGTCTGAACTGTTTCTTTCCAACTCCCCACCGCCCCCAGCACACCGTTCAGCCTCCTCAGCCTGAAATGCCTTGTTTTCCTTCTTTTTTTTTTTTTTTTTTTTATGACAGGGCAACTTCTGTTCCCGAGGTGGTGCCCACAGTACAGCTATCTCTTCGAAGGCAGTTTGGTTTAGGTCAGAGAATGTTTAGCCTGGACTGAATCAGCCTCTGTTTCTATTTCTGGAAATCATCGGTCCTGTGCATAAAGCCCGGAAAAAAGGAAATATGAACCAAAGGACGTGGGGCCTGCAGGGGTAGGAAAATATTTGAGAAGAGGTTCAGTGGGGAAATGACTGTTTGTCTGTGGGGCGTCCAGGCAAGCAACCCAGCTGCTAGAAAGCGGCGCTGTCCCCAGGATGGCCTCGGCGGTCCCGTCGGAGTCGGGGGAACAAGGACAAGGCAGGGTGAAGCATCTGACCTGCCGTGTGGAACGTGACTGTACAAAGCACGTGTGATGCACTGCAAGTTCATTTGTTTAAACTGTGAGTTAAAGAAGGTGTGCAGTTGCTTTGTAAACAGCCGACGCTCTAAAGCTACACCCGTCTAACTGCTAGCTGTATTAAATCTATCGTATTGCTGTTTCTGCATTAAAAAAAGTAACAAACCAACACACCTATGTAAGCACGTCTAAGTACAATGGAAAACCACTGTTTAACGCGTGGCATGTGTGGGTTGTTTTTTTGGGGTGGGAGGGTGGGGTGTATGACAAAAACCTGCGAGAGACACACGCACACACGCACGTGTAATGTTTAGCGCTCACCTAAACCCAAAAAAGAAAATCCACTCTTTATTTTGCAGCATTAGCATTAGCTTCCAGCGCACAGCCTGAGCGCGTACCTCTGCTCTCACCATCTGCTCCCTCTTCAACCGTGTGTGGCTGTCTTCATCAGCTTGCACAGGCTTTCCTCGTGCAAGTTTCCGCGACAGCTTACGAGAAGGCAGGGAAACCAACCCAGCAAGACGCGTAGTGCCTTCCTCTATGGGCTCCGTCCAGCCTTTGTTAAAATGAGCAGAAAAGAAATCTGCTGCTGCCTTTACCCTGACTCGCTCTTACAGAGAGCATCTGACTTGACCCGCAGCAAAGCGATGCCCCAGGCAGCAGCACGTATTGGCGCGCGCCGCGGTTTCACCCACCTGTTTTACTGCGCCGGTCCTTTCCCACGGCCGATGCCGCAGATGTGGCGCGCCCCACCCCCAAACCTCTTTACGAGGGTTCCCTGGGCTCTGCAAGTCGCCTGCTGGACGTGTTGCTGATTCAGGCACGGGCAAAGTCAGCTTCTTCGCTGGCCTCGGGCCAGGGCAGCCACGTACTCGAGGGAAACTGAGAATATCTCCAGCGAGATCTCACCGGGCGGCTGGGACCTCGTCAGTAGGGGAGAAAGCCAAGCGACTGACACTGAAAGGGAGCTCTTTGCTAGGCTGTAGATCGTAAAGTTAAAAAAGAAAACAAACCTGCCTTTTTAAAAATGCCCTCTTTTGAGTCTGCCACGTTTGATACAGATTTTTAAAATTGCAGGGTATATCTCCTACAGGCCTCATGCAAAGGGAAGTGAGTACTTCTGGCTCTCAGGACAAGGGGGTCCCTCAGGAGCCCAGGCGCTCACGCCAGCCGGCATCTGGCACAGCACAGGGCAGGAGCTTTGGCAGTAGTACGTGAGCTGAGAATGAGAGTCAGGCAGCACTGCACGCTTCTCCTGTGAGCCGCCGAGGCTCGCGCGCTGTACCTTCCACGAATAAAAGGCCAGAAGAGTCAGCATTTCTGCTAGTTCCAGCCTCATCCGTACCCTCGTTAGTGTAACTGTAAGCGAGCGTCCCGTAGCGACTGGGAGCGTGGCAGCTGGGCTTCCTGCGCTGCCTTAGGTTGTGCCCTTGGAGAGACCCTTCTCCGAGCCCCGGGCTGGGTGGGCTGCGGTGCCGTTCAACGCTGAATAGGCACGAAGGCCTATAAACAAAATGTATTTATATTGCACCCATACCCGGCAGCCAACCGCCGCTTTATTTACGTATTCTGCACCTCCTGCCGACGCTTTTAAACTTAGCCGATATTGCCGCAGTTTTCTCTGACGGGGCAGGGGACTGCCACGCAGCAGGGGGAGTTTCTGGGTGCCTCCCACGGACACAGACGTCCTCAGCTGGGTAGGGACAGGGTGAGAGCTGGAACAACTCTGCTGACATGTAAGGGCCGTCCCAGGGCAAGGCTCCTCGGTCTGGGGGCTGAAAGGCGAGCCGCGCTGGGTGGTTGGTGTGGGAGTTGTGGAGCAAGTAGGGGAAAAAAAAACCAAAAAGAAAAAACCATCCAAATGTTTCACAGCAGGTAGAAAGCTTGGCAGAAAGCAAACTGAATGCTGTAAAGACAAAAGCCGAAAGCCGGCTATGGACTGTACGAAAAGAGTCAGTGCCACGGAAAGAGGTTATTTCTTCAACTGACCATAGGAGGCTTTTTGTGAGATAACACAACACCTCTTCTTTCTGCTACAGCGCGGCACCGCAGCAGTAATGGGCCAGAGTGTGCGAGCGCCTTTGGCAGGATCGGTAACGGCCGGGGCACGGCCGACCGGCCAGCCCACCTTCCGCACAAGGAAAACACCATTCCCCTGGAACGCCACGCAGACCCAGGACGGGTAAGGCGGAGGCCGAGCCCAGGCGCCCCCATTGCCAAGGACCACCTTGGCCTTGCAGCGTCTCACGCTTCGGGGTGTTCTGCTGGCCGTGGCTAAGCTCAGGCCCTCTGCTCGTGGCTGCCCCCGGTCCCCCGGCGCCGGTCGGGCCCCAGCCCCCAGCGCGGTGCGGCGCAGGGCAGTGACCCAGCAGGGCGGCCCCACGGGCCCCAGCCCCCCACCCCTCGCCGTGCCTGCGGCCAGGGCCCCGCGGCCGCCGGCCCCTTCCTCCTCTGCCCGCTCCCGTCGCGGACGGCTCGGTATGTGTCACGAGGGGCAGCCCCGTTGAGCAGCTCTGGGAGGGCGCGCGGCTCTGCCCGGCCGTGACCGGGGCCCGCAGGGGTTTCCCGCTCGCTCGCTCGCCCCGAAAGGAGCTGGCCCCGAGCCGGCGCGTCCCCCCCCGCCCGGCCCACGGCGCCCTCGCGAGCTGAGCGCGGCCCGGCCAGCAGGGGGCGCTGGCGCTCAACGGCTGGGCGCGGGGGCGGTCCGGCGCGGGGGAGGGGCCGGTGGGGGCCGGTCCTTCCGGCCGCCCTCTAAGGGCCGCCCCGCGGGGCTCCGGCTTCCGGTGGCGCAGCGCGGCGGAGCGGAGGTGGGAGCGGTGCGTGGGGCGGCTGCGCCGCGAGGTGTCTCTTTGCGGTGCCGGGGCCCCTCTGCGGCCCGGCGTGGGAAGCCCGTGGCCGGCGGAGACTGCTCGGAGCTGGGCGGGGAGCACCGCGGCAGTCCGACCGCAGGCAGCCATCCCCTGCGGTGGCCGCCAGCTCCTCAGGACTCCTGGAGGCCTGGCAGCGCCCGACCCTCGCCTGCGGCAGCCGCCTGGGAGAGCAGCGCGGCCGTGGCCAGGGGCCGGAGAGCGCTGGTGAGTGAGTTCGGGCAGCGGTGGAGGCTCCGTGCCGGGCCCGGGCCGCTCCGGGCCGGGGTGGGGGGGGGGGGGCGGCTCCGGGCCGGGCCCGGGGCCGGGGCCGGGGTGGGGGGGGGGGGGCGGCTCCGTGCCGGGCCCGGGGCCGGGCCCGGGCCGGGGTGGGAGGGGGGGGGCGGCTCCGTGCCGGGCCCGACCCCGGGCCCGGGCCGGGGTGGGGGGGGGGGCGGCTCCGTGCCGGGCCCGGGCCCGGGCCGCTCCGGGCCGGGGTGGGGGGGGGGGCGGCTCCGTGCCGGGCCCGGGCCCGGGCCGCTCCGGGCCGGGGTGGGGGGGGGGGCGGCTCCGGGCCGGGCCCGGGCCCGGGCCGCTCCGGGCCGGGGTGGGGGGGGGGGGGCGGCTCCGGGCCGGGGTGGGGGGGGGGGGGCGGCTCCGGGCCGGGGTGGGGGGGGGGGGGCGGCTCCGGGCCGGGCCCGGGCCGCTCCGGGCCGGGGTGGGGGGGGGGGGGCGGCTCCGGGCCGGGGTGGGGGGGGGGGGCGGCTCCGGGCCGGGCCCGGGCCGCTCCGGGCCGGGGTGGGGGGGGGGGGCGGCTCCGGGCCGGGCCCGGGCCGCTCCGGGCCGGGGTGGGGGGTGGGGCGGCTCCCTGCCGGGCCCGGGTGGGGGTGGGGCGGCTCCGTGCCGGGCCCGGGCCCGGGCCCGACCCCGCGGTGGGGGGGGGCGGCTCCGTGCCGGGCCCGGGCCCCGCAGAGAAGCCCTGGTCGGGCATCGTTCGCTTTTGCACAATGTAGGGCTTTCCCCGTCTATTTTCTGTGTACTGTGTTTTGGGCCACCTGAAACCCTTTGGCCGGGTAGGTTTGGTGCGGGGAGATGGCAGGTCTGGAGCCTGAAAGATCTCGGGTGGGGGGCGGGGGAGGTATTTTTGCCTTAAAACTCTGAGCCCACCTCGTGTGTCATGTCGTGTTATCACGTCGTGAGTCTGGTGACTGTGGCAAATGGCTCAGTTGGGCGTTTTCTGATAAATAACTTCTGAACGTGTGCGTGTGTAGGCACGGGGAGATTTGTGCAGTGTGACAGAGCCCCTTGTGCTTCTGTGCTAATGTCTACCTGTTCTAGACCTCCAGTGTTGGAAAGCCTTTGTTTAGTGCCTAGTTGTGCCTGCGTAACAAATGTTTTAGCTGCTGATGTGTTATACCTCTGCTGTGAACTTTTTCCTGGGTGGCTTGATTGTTTCTGGTTGTCCGTGTAAATCTAGGCAGATATTTTCTGCCCGGTGGTGAAGCCTATCGCTTTGGATAACAAAGGGCAGGAGAGCAATAAAGAAAAAGGTGATTCGTCTGCTGCAGCTCCTTGGAAACGATTCGTTCCTTATTTTCTGCCGTTGGGGAGGTGTTGTGCTTTCCAGATAATGCAGCCTCTCCTGTGCCTGTCCACGCCGTGCATTTTTGTCCTGCCCTTGCTTGAAAAGGCTCTCCTTGCCTTCTTCCTCTGTGCTGCAGTTGGCTTAATCTCTCGCTGCTGCTGCTGGAAGAGGGATAAAGGGAGTGTTGTTGATCGGGTTGTTAAAAGCTTTTTCGCGGGCTGTAACGCGCGGGAAGGGGTGGGCGGGGGGGGGGCGACTCAGTACGGGGGAGGGGGAGGATCAGGCTGCGGGGAAAATGGGAAACCAACATCACCCTTCCCTCCTACGGCGCAGCCCGGCTGCACGGCTCCCCGGGGATGCCCCTGCCCCGCGGGTGTACCGTGTGTGCGCCCCCCGCGTGGGGCGGGGGGGGACGACACACCCCCACACAGTCGGCGGCACTGGGGCAACCCCTGCCCCAGGGCTCCGCGCTCGTACCCGGCTCTCCCCGCTCCGGCACGGCACGGGGCTGGACGCACCGAGGAGACCCCGGAGCGGCTTCTCGCGGCTGGGCGAGAACAGGGCCTGGCCCCGAGCAGCCGAGCGGGCACCGCCGGTAGCTCGGAGGAGCGGGGCCGGCTCGGCTCGAGGCGTCAGAGCGAAAAGGGACGAGAACCGTCCCGGAGCGTTGGGGGGGCGGCGGATGGTCCGGTGGCCGGGTTCGGCTCCGTGCCGGGCCGTGGGGCAGCCGGAGCCGCGCCGGGGGGCAGGTGAGGAGCCGCGTGGCCGGGCGCGCTGTGGGTCGGCGGGTTTCGGCTGTGGGGTCTCCCGGTCCGCGGAGTCCCCGGGGGGGGGTTGCGGGCAGCAGTGGCCCCGGGCCGAGCGCTTTCGTGGGTCGGTGGTTGTGTTTTGGGGCCGAGCCCGTGCCCGGCCGTGGGGAAGTAGGGGCAGCCCCACCCGGCTCTCGGCTGCTCCTCGTCGGGGTCGGGCGGCGGCGGCGACCCCGGCGGGGGCTCCTGTGGTGCCGGGCGGGTCCCCCCTTGCCCGCGAGGCAGGCAAGGACCCTGGCTGCTGCCGCCGCGGTTTGCTGGAGGCGGGCTGGGCCCGGCCCCCTGTGGGGTTGGGGTGCGGGCCCGGCGCTGCCGGGGAAACGCGGCCTGCGAGAGCAGGAAGAAAGCGCTGCCGGGCCGGCGCTGGGCTGCCCCGCCGGGGTGCGGGGCCGGGCCCGCGCAGTTCAGTTCCCAAGGCCTCCCCGACAGTGCCCGCGTGGGCCGTGGGGGTGCAGGGCTGTGGGGTGGCTGCGCTCTCCGCGCCCCTGAGCGTTGCCCGTGGGGACTGCGGAGGGGGCCGGGACGCAGCCAGGCTCAGCTGGTTTGGTCCCTGAACGGGGAGAGCACAGCTCTTCTGTTCCTGGGCCTTGAGAGCAGGCTCCTGTGGCTGATGCCGGGGCCCTGAAACAGATCGAGTCGTGCGTTTTGAGGGCCTGAGCGAGGGGACTAAGTCGTGTGGTTTTGGGCTGAGGAGCAGAGGTCAAGTGCTGCATTTTTGGGACTTGAGAACAGGCTCAGCAGCTGGGCTTTTTGGCTCAGAACCGGTCCCAAAGTGAGCTGGTTTGGGGGCCAAAAGCAGCAGCCGGTTTGGCTGCTTGTGCAGGCTGGGGGGTGGGGGCATTGGGGGCTGCAGGGGAAAGCAGGGGTTGGGCAGGGTACGAGGACCCTCCCCGGAGGTGGGGGTCCGGTCACATCGGACCCCGAAGTTCGGGAGGCCGGCATGCACCAGAGCGAACTCGCCACCTGAGGCGGGTCTCTGGAGGAAGGGTGCTTTTTGGATCCAGCGCAGCGCACCCTCTTTGGGTCCAGCTCTTCTTTCTGCGCTGCTTAGAATAGTTATTAACCAATTAATTAATCATACAAACTAAGTCACAACAGCTCTGTCGGCTCCATCGTGGTTCGGAGCTCTGAATCGGTTTCACTTGGTGTCTAACATGTTTTTTCCCCGAGGAGAGGCTAAGTTTCAAAGTTAATTAGTTTTCTCATAAGTGTGTCAGTCAATAAAATTGAGTTACGATTGTTAAAACCACAAAGGTGACAGGAGTCTCACGGATCTGGTCTATTTCTGAAAATGTATTCATCCCATGCAAATGTCATCGGGATACAGATCATCTGCACTTCATGCTCTGACAAGACAAGATGCTGAGACAGGGATGAGCTCCAAAAGGACTACTGAAAAGAAAAAAAACGCATTCCACAGTCATGGGGTTTTTTTGGTTGCGTTTGGGGGGGCGGGGTGGCTTTAACAAAAGAGTGCAGTGTTGGCCGGCAGCAGCCTGCAGAGCACTTTTGCTGCCTGATCTCTCCTTTTCTTCTCTTCCACTCCTCTTTCAGGGCTGTAATTGTCATTTGGATAGTTTTAGAAGAGCAGTTAAGTTGCTCGCCTGTGTCAATGTGCTGGTAATACCAGGAAGGTGAATGCTTGAACCGGTCGGGCGGGTAGGAATGAATAACTTGGCTGCAGGTAGAACTTCTGAGGGAAGACCAGCAAAACCAGGAAGCAAATAGCAAGTTCCCAAAAAATGTGCGGGTGTCAAACACATAAAAGTTTCATTGCCGAATGTTTTTGGGAATATGTTCCCAATGGCTATTTTTAGTAAACATAAATTTTCAGGAGATTCAGGGTTGTGCGTGGCAAAACATGTCCCTCTGTTTTTGTGTCCTGCCGCACAAACGGCCGGCGGCAGGGCTCTTGTTCCCTGCTCTCGCTATTGCCACAGCAGGGCTGCGATATTTAGACCTAAGAGATGGGTTTAGGAATGGAAGGAGAGAGAACGCCTGTGTTCTGTAAGGGCTATGAATGCTGACCCTTTGTCTCCGTCTGCCGCTTTTCCTGTGCGGGTGATGAAGCTGTTTTACTTTTCTCTGTTGTTCCAGGTCTAAATAGCTGCGAAGCTGTCGCCGCTGTGGGTGCGCAATTTGTGTTGCTGTGTTTCTGTGGAGTTCTAGCTACGGCTCGCTTCTAGTGTGGCCAAGCGTCAAGGTAGGGCTTTCAGTTTAAAGCTTCAGAAGCGCTGCGCGCCGAGATGGGTGTAGGTGAAACTGCTGTTGCGCCTGCAGCTGTGCTCGCAGGGATGCTGGGTGGCTCTGCATCAAACCGGCGAGGTGCGCGTGGACCTCCGTCGGGCTGCGCCCTGGGTGCGCGAGCGTGCGGTGTTTTTGCTGTTCCGGCTTGCACGTGCGAGGGCTTAACGTTTGATTTAATGCATTTCCTTTAACGGCAGGCTGTAGTTGGGCTCTAGACGGTATTCCTACGTGGGCACAAGAGCTGTGGAATGGTTAAGCTGTTGCTGTGCCTCCAGGTGACTTGTTCAGTAACGCTGTTTTTCCAGGTGCAGATGGATGAGTCGTGCAGGGCAACGGAGGAGGGCCCAGGGGAGCGCTGTAAGAAGGTGAGTCTGTGTAGTACTGGAGGGAAGATGTGACTGATGGCTATAGGGCTCCATTATGGGTTTTACTCTTTTTTTTTTTTTGTGATCCGAGGGTGCTAAGCGATGAGCCGAGCGTGATCTGGGCCCTGGAGGTGAGTCAGGCAAGGTGACCGGTGCTTGGTGGGCTGGAGTAGGTGTTCTTTTTCAGGTTATTCAGGGTTTTTTCTCCTTCTCTTCACTTTCCCATCCCAATTTGGGGCCGATTCCCTCAAACGGGGACTTCCCCCTGTGGGGCTGCTTATGCAGCCTGGGAGCTGCTGCCTGGGCACAAAAATACCTCAAACCCCTTACTCTGGGTCTGCAATGGGGGGTGAAAAAACAGAAAGAATTCTGGTGGAAAGAAAACAACTTGGGGCTTCTGGGAAAGCCAACTCCAGCTGGATTTGTGCAGCTGGAAAGGAAAAAAAGGGTGGTGGTGGGGAAGGAACAACCACCTAAAAGCACCCACCAACCATTCTCATGCACAAAACCGAAAGTGAAAATGACCATTTTTTGTAGGGTAAAAGCACAAAAAGTCCCCACAGAACTCAGTAGTTTGGAAAAGCAACCCCAATTATTACATTATGTAAAGAAGGCGGGGAAAAAAAGAAAACCAAAACAAAACCCTATCACAACCCTGATGCCACATGCCTACCAGCAGTTCCTGGGGCTTATTCTGCGGGGGTGGGGAACCCAACCTTGTTCCCCAGGTTTGCTGTGCTGCTTCTCCTCCCTCGGGCATGCGGGGGGCAGTGGCATGGACAGTAGCAAGCACCAGACGTTTTTAAGCGGTCGAGAGGAAAGGACAAATGCTCGAGACGCTTTGCTGTTTGGTGCAGAGGCAATGAATGGTGCTGCTGGGGCTGCGAGGGGGAAAGGTGCAGAGGAATAGAAGCTCTGTGGATGCAGCCAAGTTATGGTTTCTGGATGGTATTAATCGAGAAGAGTAATTCAGATAATGCTGCTGCCCAGCGACCAGAATTGGGTACTGAGCCCGGGAGCCGCGCACGCGCGGTGGCGTCCCTGTGATCCCCATTGCTCTCTCCGCAGGTAACAGCCCTGCGATGCTGCGGTGCCTGCGAGGTGATGCCGCCGTGCTCGTTGCTGCTTCCTGGTAAGGAAAGGCCTCCTCCGCTCCTGCTGCAGCGTGGTGGTGTGTCGGACACGATTCCCTGTGTCGGGTGAGGCCTAGGGCTGCCGGCGAGGTGAGCGAGCGCCTTTGGTGGGTGCAGGGGTGTCTCCTTGTGTGCCTGCACTACTGGGGCTGGTGGGATGGGAAGCTTCAAACGACCCGCCGAGGCAGGCTTCTGGTATGCTAAAGGCGAGTGGGTGAGGGCAGCCCTAGGAGTTACTCGGGAGCTGATAGAAGGGAAGAAGGAAAGGAGGAAGAGGATGATGACCTTTTCCCCCTGCCCAGGGTGCAGAAGATGGCCGACTCTCCAGCTCACCAGAGCTCCCCCTCAGCCTCCCCTGGCCCCCCTTGCCCAGTGCGCCTGCTCCCAGCTCCAGCACGAGCGAGCTAGGCTACGTGCCGAGGAAGCCTCATCTCGTAAGAGCTGTAAGACACCCATGTGTTCTCTTCAGGTGGAGGACGGCCTAGAGTCTGGAGCTGCAGAAGAGGCAGGGAGGAAAGAAGGGGAAAGAAGCATGTGAACGGCTAAATTGTGCCAGCAGCGCTGAGAGCGAGAGTCGCGGTGAGTCCTGGGCCAGTGGGGCCCCGTTGCCTCTCTTGTGCGTCCTGGGCCCTCCCTGTCTCTCCCCCGGCCCCCTCTCTTTCCTTACCTGCTGCAAAATTTTATTTTTTCTTTTGGGCCCCCCCCGCACCTTCTTTCTCCATCTCGCTCTGAGTGGCTCCCTGCCTCCCCGTCTTTTTCAGTCCTCCCTCTCTCTGTCCTGTAGCCTGTGGCTCCTTTTTCTATCTCCGCCTCTCTCTGCCTGGCTCTGGCTCCGTTTTTTTATTCCTCCTGCTCTGTCCTGTAGCCTGTCGGTATTTTGTCTTTCTCTGGCCCTCTTGGTCTGACTCCCTGTGTTACCGAAAAACGCGGTAAAATCGGAAACGACTCCTCAACGCCAATTTAGTATTAAAGAGCAGGCATTCTTTATTCACGGCGCCGGATGCACGGGGGATCGCTCCTCCTGGCGTGCGTACCTCACGCACCTTTCCCGTACAATTTGTAGATCAAAATTTTACGTATTCATATATATTCATTATTGTCCTGTCTGCTGATCGGTACAAACTTGCTCGTTCCGTATGTAAATCGCTGCGCAGGCTCGGTTGTCCTCTTCCGTTGTTCTCTTCTGAGTAGGTGGTATTACTTGGGTCGGTGGTGGTCTGTGAGTCGGTGGTCGTGATCTCCCCCTGCCGGAATTACCTTTTTACCTTCTTGGCTAGTTTTCTCAGTCCGCTCCACGAAACCGCGTTTTGTCGTCCTTTTCTGACAGAAGCACGTTGTCTGTTGTTCTGTTGACATTAACGATCGCCTAGTGACTAAAATGCAGATCGACAGACACACCGATTCGTACGCTCCACGTTCCCGTAATGGAACACCGTCTCTGGTTGGTTGATTTCATCGCTTTGGTTACACCTGTTCCTGTTGTTCAGTTTCTTCTTTTTTGGCTTTGTTTGATTCTCTCTGTGATTCTGTTTTTCTCTGCCTCGCTTTTCCCAGCTCCCCGTCCCTCACTTGGAATGCCCGTTGTCCTTCACCAGCTCACTCTCCCTTGGTTGCCATCCCCGTTTCTGAATTCCTCCTGCTTTGCCACGTAGCCCGTGACTTTTTTCTTAATCTCTCTCTGTCTGCCTCAACGCTCCCCCCGCGCTTTTTCATTCGTCTGCTCTGCTCTGCACCCTGCTACTGTTCTTGCCTTTCTGAGTTCTTCTCTGTCGAGCTCCCTTTCCCTATTTGTGGATTCCTGTTCTTCCTGCAGCCACCGCTGTTCCCTGTGACCTCCGTCTCTCTCTGTCCAGCTCCCTGTCCCTAGGTTTTAATCCCTGCCTCTGCCCGCTGTAGCCCGTCTAGGTTTTTCTCTCGGCCTCTCTCTCTGTCCGGCTCCCTCTCTCTGTGTTCTAATTCCACGTTCTCTGTCACGTAGACCCGTGCTATTTGTTTGTCCTCATCTCTCTCTGTCCAGCTCCTTGCTGCGATGTTTTATTTCTTCCCTCTCTGTCTGTCTTTGTAGCCCGTTGCCGTTGTTGTTTTTTTTTTTTTTTCCCACTTGTTTCTTCATGTGTCTCTGTCTGCCTCCCAGTGCCTGATCTTTAATTCCTCCTTCCCTGTAGGCCGCTGTTCCTTTTTTCCATTCTACATTGTGTTCTCTTTGGTCTGCTGTTCTTATTCATCGGTTCCCTCCTCGCTGCCCTGTGGCTTGTCCCCATTTATTGTTGCCTCTCTCTCCCTCTCTCTGGCTTCTTGCCCCTGTTTTTAAAATTCCTCCCTCTCTTCTCTCTTCCCTGTTGGCCGTGTGATCTTCAGCCTTTCTCCACCTCTTTCTGCCCAGCTCTCTGCGTCTATTCATTAATTCTTCCCTCTCTGCCCTGTAGCCTGTAGCTTCTGTCCTTTCTCCATCTTGCTGTCTCTGGCTTCCCCGTGACCCTCTTTTAGAATTGTTTCTCTCTTCTCTCTGTACGCATTGCGATTCCTTTTGCTCTCCATCTCCCTTTGTTTTGGTGTTTTTTTTGTTGTTTTTCTGGCTCCCTGTCCCTAATTGTTAATTCTCTGCCTTCTCATGCTCTGTACCACGTAGCCCCATGGTTTGTTTTGTGGTGTTCCCTCCCCGGCCCCTTCCCTCCGTCGTTGGCTGTCTCGGCTCCCTGTCCCCGTGGCTTCATTCTTCCCTTTCTGCCCTGTTCTTGTCGCTTATCTTGTCTGTCTCCATCTCGCTCGGTCCAGCTTCCTGCCCCTGTTCTTCTTTCCTCCCTCGCTGTCGTGCTGCCTGCCCCAGGTTCTTTGTGCGTCTCCAGCCTGCTCCTCATCCTTCTTTGTTGGTCTGTGTCCTGCTCTTCCCCTCTCTCTGCTGCTTTTATCTCCACCTCCGTCAGGCTCCCTGTCCTCCTCTGGCCATCCTGTTCCCTGCCTCGTGCCTTCTCACTACACGCACACACGCCCCCCCCGCCCCCGTCCAGCCGGATGCTGCTCTTCTCTCCTCCTACTGTCCTGTGCCCTGCTCGTCACCTTTGGTGGCCTCCCCCTCTGCCCAGCAGCCCGTCGCTCCAGGAGCCAGGCGACGGACGGTCCGTTCCCTGCCAAACCGGGACAAGCGCGTGCCGTGGCTTAGCCTCAGCTGGCAACTCTGCACCAGGGAGCTGCTTGCTCGCTCCACCCTCAGTGGGCTGGGGGAGAGAGCTGGAAGGGTAAAAGTGAGAAAAATCATGGGTTGAGATCAAGACGGTTTAATAGGTAAAGCAAAAGCTGTGCGTGGAAGCAAAGCAAGGAATTAATTCGCTCCTCCTTTTCGGCGGGCAGGTGTTGAGCTGTTTCTGGGAAAGCAGGGCTCTGTCATGTGTAACGGTTAGTTAGGAAGAGAAATGCCGTAGCCCCCAAGGACTCCCCCTTCTTCCCACAGTTGGAACCCGCAGTTCGGTACGGGCGTGTAGTGCACGAGCGAGCTAGGCTACGTGCCTAGGAAGCCTCATCTCGTAAGAGCTGTAAGACACCCCCGTGTTCTCTTCAGGTGGAGGTCGGCCTAGAGTCTGGAGCTGCAGAAGAGGCAGGGAGGAGAGGAGGGGAAAGAAGCATGTGAACGGCTAAATTGTGCCAGCAGCGCTGAGAGCGAGAGTCGCGGTGAGTCCTGGGCCAGTGGGGCCCCGTTGCCTCTCTTGTACGTCCTGGGCCCTCCCTGTCTCTCCCCCGGCCCCCTCTCTTTCCTTACCTGCTGCAAAATTATTTTTTTTTTGCGCCCCCCCCGCACCTTCTTTCTCCGTCTCGCTCTGAGTGGCTCCCTGCCTCCCCGTCTTTTCAGTCCTCCCTCTCTCTGTCCTGTAGCCTGTGGCTACTTGTTCTTTCTCCGCCTCTCTCTGCCTGGCTCTGGCTCCGTTTTTATTTTTTTACTCCTCCTGCTCTGTCCTGTAGCCTGTCGGTATTTTTGTCTTTCTCTGGCTCTCTCGGTCTGACTCCCTGTGTTACCGAAAAACGCGGTAAAATCGGAAACAACTCCTCAAGACCAATTTAGTATTAAAGAGCAGGCATTCTTTATTCACGGCGCCGGATGCACGGGGGATCGCTCCTCCTGGCGTGCGTACCTCACGCACCTTTCCCGTTCAATTTGTAGATCAAAATTTTACGTATTCATACGTATTCATTATTGTCCTGTCTGCTGATCGGTACAAACTTGCTCGTTCCGTATGTAAATCGCTGCGCAGGCTCGGTGGTGGTCCGTGAGTCGGTGGTCGTGATCTCCCCCTGCCAGAATTGCCTTTTACCTTCTTGGCTGTTAATCTTGGCAGTCTTGGCTAGTTCTCTCAGTCCGCTCCACGAAACCGCGTTTTGTCGTCCTTTTCTGACAGAAGCACGTTGTCTGTTGTTCTGCTGACGTTAACGATCGCCTAGGGACTAAAATGCAGATCAACAGGTGCGCTGATTCGTACGCTCCATGTTCCCGTAATGGAACACCGTCTCTGGTTGGCTGATTTCATCGCTTTGGTTACACCTGTTCCTGTTGTTCAGTTTCTTCTTTTTTGGCTTTGTGTGATTCTCTCTGTGATTCTGTTTTTCTCTGCCTCGCTTTTCCCAGCTCCCCGTCCCTCACTTGGAATGCCCGTTGTCCTTCACCAGCTCACTCTCCCTTGGTTGCCATCCCCGTTTCTGAATTCCTCCTGCTTTGCCACGTAGCCCGTGACTTTTTTCTTAATCTCTCTCTGTCTGCCTCAACGCTCCCCCCGCGCTTTTTCATTCGTCTGCTCTGCTCTGCACCCTGCTACTGTTCTTGCCTTTCTGAGTTCTTCTCTGTCGAGCTCCCTTTCCCTATTTGTGGATTCCTGTTCTTCCTGCAGCCACCGCTGTTCCCTGTGACCTCCGTCTCTCTCTGTCCAGCTCCCTGTCCCTAGGTTTTAATCCCTGCCTCTGCCCGCTGTAGCCCGTCTAGGTTTTTCTCTCGGCCTCTCTCTCTGTCCGGCTCCCTCTCTCTGTGTTCTAATTCCACGTTCTCTGTCACGTAGACCCGTGCTATTTGTTTGTCCTCATCTCTCTCTGTCCAGCTCCTTGCTGCGATGTTTTATTTCTTCCCTCTCTGTCTGTCTTTGTAGCCCGTTGCCGTTGTTGGTTTTGTTTTTTTTTTTCCCCACTTGTTTCTTCGTTTGTCTCTGTCTGCCTCCCAGTGCCTGATCTTTAATTCCTCCTTCCCTGTAGGCCGCTGTTCCTTTTTTCCATTCTACATTGTGTTCTCTTTGGTCTGCTGTTCTTATTCATCGGTTCCCTCCTCGCTGCCCTGTGGCTTGTCCCCATTTTAGTGTTGCCTCTCTCTCCCTCTCTCTGGCTTCTTGCCCCTGTTTTTAAAATTCCTCCCTCTCTTCTCTCTTCCCTGTTGGCCGTGTGATCGTCAGCCTTTCTCCACCTCTTTCTGCCCAGCTCTCTGTGTCTATCCATTAATTCTTCCCTCTCTGCCCTGTAGCCTGTAGCTTTTGTCCTTTCTCCATCTTGCTGTCTCTGGCTTCCCCGTGACCCTCTTTTAGAATTGTTTCTCTCTTCTTTCTGTACGCATTGCGATTCCTTTTGCTCCCCATCTCCCTTTGTTTTGGGTGTTGTTTTGTTGTTGTTTTTCTGGCTCCCTGTCCCTAATTCTTAATTCTCTGCCTTCTCGTGCTCTGTACCACGTAGCCCCGTGGTTTGTTTTGTGGTGTTCCCTCCCCGGCCCCTTCCCTCTGTCGTTGGCTGTCTCGGCTCCCTGTCCCCGTGGCTTCATTCTTCCCTTTCTGCCCTGTTCTTGTCGCTTATCTTGTCTTTCTCCATCGCGCTCGGTCCAGCTTCCTGCCCCTATTCTTCTTTCCTCCCTCGCTGTCGTGCTGCCTGCCCCAGGTTCTTTGTGCGTCTCCAGCCTGCTCCTCTTCCTTCTTTGTTGGTCTGTGTCCTGCTCTTCCCTCTTTCTGCTGCCTCTCTTCCCCTCTCTCTGCTGCTTTTATCTCCACCTCCGTCAGGCTCCCTGTCCTTCTCTGGCCGTCCTGTTCCCTGCCTCGTGCCTTCTCACTACACGCACACACGTCCCCCCCGCCCCGTCCAGATGCCGCTCTTCTCTTCTCTCTTCCTACTGTCCCGTGCCCTGCTCCTCACCTTTGGTGGCCTCCCCCTCTGCCCAGCAGCCCGTCGCCCCAGGAGCCAGGCGACGGACAGTCCGTTCCCTGCCAAACCGGGACAAGCGCGTGCCGTGGCTTAGCCCCAGCTGGCTATTCTGCACCAGGGAGCTGCTTGCTCACTCCACCCTCAGTGGGCTGGGGGAGAGAGCTGGAAGGGTAAGAGTGAGAAAAATCATGGGTTGAGATCAAGGCTGTTTAATAGGTAAAGCAAAAGCTGTGCGTGGAAGCAAAGCAAGGAATTAATTCACTCCTCCTTTTCGGTGGGCAGGTGTTGAGCCACCTCTGGGAAAGCAGGGCTCTGTCATGTGTAATGGTTACTTAGGGAGAGAAATGCCGTAGCCCCCGCCCTCCCTCCCCCCCCCCCCCCCCCCCCCCCCCCAAGGACTCCCCCTTCTTCCCCCAGCTGCGTGTGCTGAGCATGATGTCAAATGGTATGGAATATCCCTTTGGTCAGTTAGCTGGGAAAGCTTTCCCAGCTGTGTCCTCTCCCAGCCTACCTGCTGGTGGGGCACTGAGAGAACCAGAAGAGGCCCTGACTGTGGAAGCAGTGCTCAGCAAGAACCAAAACATCTCTACATTATTAATGGTGTTTTGAGCATAAATCCAAAACGTATCCCTTCCTAGCTACTGTGGAGAAAATGAGCACTATCGCAGCCAACACCAGCTCCGTGCGGCTGCGGCAACGGCGGCCGAGGTGGCCTTGGGGCAGGGGGGGAGCGTTGGGGACCCTGACCCACGAATGGCTCCTGGGACTTGTTACGTGCGCGCCTGCACAAACACCTGCCCTCTCCTTTGCCCTCAGGGCTGCGTTTGCGCTGCCTTTGCGTGGGGCAAGGGGCTGTGATGGAGCCCAGGGGAGGAGGTGGTGCACTGTGGGGGTGAGGGGAGGGCGCCCCCCGTTGCTGCTGCGCCTCAGCTGATGGCGGGGTCTGGATGGAGGAGCCCCAGGTGCGGGCGGTGGGGCTGACGGTGCCGGCTCCTCCCTGGAAAAGGGGTGGTGCCCGGCTCCGGGGGGCCAGTGTGAGCCGAGGGCGGAGCGGAGCTGTGGCCGAGCGTCAGCGGGCTGCGACTGTAGCGAGGGAGGAGGTGAGCGGGGGCTGGGTGGTGGAGCGCTGCGTCCCGGGTCAAGCCCCGAGGAGGGCTGCGGCGGGGCAGCGCCGGGTCGGAGCGGGCGGTGGGGAGAGCGAGGCTGTGCTGAGGGCTCGGTGGGGCTTCCGGGTGCATCGGCGGCCGGGACGGTGGCCCGCAGGGTCCGAGAGCGGGGAGGGCGGGCTGGCGGCGTGCCGGGAGCTGTGGTGGTGCGCCTGCCGGGTGGCCGTGCGGCCGTGTTGTGGCGCAGAGCATGCCGGGAGCTGCAGTCCTTGTGGCGCCCAGCTGCCGGGCGGCCGTGTTGTGGCGCAGAGCATGCCGGGAGGTGTAGTCCTTGCGGCGCGCAGCTGCCGGGCGGCCGTGTTGTGGCGCAGAGCATGCCGGGAGGTGTAGTCCTTGCGGCGCGCAGCTGCCGGGCGGCCGTGTTGTGGCGCAGAGCATGCCGGGAGGTGTAGTCCTTGCGGCGCGCGGCTGCCGGGCAGCAGTGTTGTGGCGCAGAGCATGCCGGGAGGTGTAGTCCTGGCGCAGTGGCTGCCGGCGCTGTCACGTGGTTCGCCGGGGCGTGGCGGGAGGCGCGGTCTTCCGGCGCTCGGGTGCCGGGCGGCCGTGCCGCGTACGGTAGGCGCGGTGTATTTTTGGGGTTGGATTCGTGTTGATTTCTGGGGGCTTGCGGGTGCGGCCGCTCCCCGAGAAGCGGTGAGTTCCCCGGGAGCTGACAGAAGGGAAGAGGGAAAGGAGGAGGACCTTTTCCCCCTGCCCAGGGCGCAGATGATGGCCGCCTCCCCGGCTCGCCGGAGCTCCCGCTCAGCCTCCCCTGGCCCCCCCTTGCCCCGTGCGTCTGCCCCCAGCCCCGGCACCTCCCCTGAAGCGTGCTGCGTAGCCCTTGGCCGCCCCCAGGCCCTGTCGTGAAGGCAGCGAGCCGGCCCTCAAGCGCACTGGATTCCCCCTCGGCGCAGGGGCCCTTAGCAGTAGCGCGGGGAAGGGGCGCTGTGTCCGGAAGCCCCTGCGCAAGGAGAGGCTTTGGTCAGGGTCGATCGACGGTAATGACGGTCGCTGTTTCTTCTTTCCCTCTCCCAGAGACCGTGCTGAGGACGTGGTTGTCTGTCCTTCCCCCGGGGACGCCGTCGACTGCGGCAGTCTCAGGCTTGCGTGGCTTCTCTCTGCCCGGCTTTGCCATCCTCGCGGCGCCGGGGCGAAAAGGGACACACAGAGCCCTTCCCGGCTGTGGACAGGAGCTGCCTCGGCTGAAGCTGGAGACGCCAACGAAAGGTAAAGCAGAAGAAACTGAAGGCGCTCTGGCTGCCAGCTGCCTTCCTGCTGCAGGCAAGAGAGAGCCTGTCCCTGCAGGTGAGGGAGGAAGGATCCCCCTTCATAGCCCGCAGCGGGCCGGGCCAGGCCACCAACGTGCACCGCAGGGTCCGTACGCGGTAACCCGGAGTTGGGTACGGGCGTGTAGTGCACGAGCGAGCTAGGCTACGTGCCGAGGAAGCCTCATCTCGTAAGAGCTGTAAGACACCCCCGTGTTCTCTTCAGGTGGAGGTCGGCCTAGAGTCTGGAGCTGCAGAAGAGGCAGGGAGGAGAGGAGGGGAAAGAAGCATGTGAACGGCTAAATTGTGCCAGCAGCGCTGAGAGCGAGAGTCGCGGTGAGTCCTGGGCCAGTGGGGCCCCGTTGCCTCTCTTGTGCGTCCTGGGCCCTCCCTGTCTCTCCCCTGGCCCCCTCTCTTTCCTTACCTGCTGTAAAAATTTTTTTTTTTCTTTTGGCCCCCCCCGCACCTTCTTTCTCCATCTCGCTCTGAGTGGCTCCCTGCCTCCCCGTCTTTTCAGTCCTCCCTCTCTCTGTCCTGTAGCCTGTGGCTACTTGTTCTTTCTCCGCCTCTCTCTGCCTGGCTCTGGCTCCGTTTTTATTTTTTTATTCCTCCTGCTCTGTCCTGTAGCCTGTCGGTATTTTGTCTTTCTCTGGCCCTCTCGGTCTGACTCCCTGTGTTACCGAAAAACGCGGTAAAATCGGAAACAACTCCTCAACGCCAATTTAGTATTAAAGAGCAGGCGTTGTTTATTCACGGCGCCAGACGCACGGGGGATCGCTCCTCCTGGCGTGCGTACCTCACGCACCTTTCCCGTTCAATTTGTAGATCAAAATTTTAGGTATTCATTCACATTCATTATTGTCCTGTCTACTGATTGTCCTTTTACCTTCTTGGCTGTTAATCTTGGCAGTCTTGGCTAGTTCTCTCAGTCCGCTCCACGAAACCGCGTTTTGTCGTCCTTTTCTGACAGAAGCACGTTGTCTGTTGTTCTGCTGACGTTAACGATCGCCTAGGGACTAAAATGCAGATCAACAGGTGCGCTGATTCGTACGCTCCATGTTCCCGTAATGGAACACCGTCTCTGGTTGGCTGATTTCATCGCTTTGGTTACACCTGTTCCTGTTGTTCAGTTTCTTCTTTTTTGGCTTTGTGTGATTCTCTCTGATTCTGTTTTTCTCTGCCTCGCTTTTCCCAGCTCCCCGTCCCTCACTTGGAATGCCCGTTGTCCTTCACCAGCTCACTCTCCCTTGGTTGCCATCCCCGTTTCTGAATTCCTCCTGCTTTGCCACGTAGCCCGTGACTTTTTTCTTAATCTCTCTCTGTCTGCCTCAACGCTCCCCCCGCGCTTTTTCATTCGTCTGCTCTGCTCTGCACCCTGCTACTGTTCTTGCCTTTCTGAGTTCTTCTCTGTCGAGCTCCCTTTCCCTATTTGTGGATTCCTGTTCTTCCTGCAGCCACCGCTGTTCCCTGTGACCTCCGTCTCTCTCTGTCCAGCTCCCTGTCCCTAGGTTTTAATCCCTGCCTCTGCCCGCTGTAGCCCGTCTAGGTTTTTCTCTCGGCCTCTCTCTCTGTCCGGCTCCCTCTCTCTGTGTTCTAATTCCACGTTCTCTGTCACGTAGACCCGTGCTATTTGTTTGTCCTCATCTCTCTCTGTCCAGCTCCTTGCTGCGATGTTTTATTTCTTCCCTCTCTGTCTGTCTTTGTAGCCCGTTGCCGTTGTTGTTTTTTTTTTTTTTTTCCCACTTGTTTCTTCATGTGTCTCTGTCTGCCTCCCAGTGCCTGATCTTTAATTCCTCCTTCCCTGTAGGCCGCTGTTCCTTTTTTCCATTCTACATTGTGTTCTCTTTGGTCTGCTGTTCTTATTCATCGATTCCCTCCTCGCTGCCCTGTGGCTTGTCCCCATTTATTGTTGCCTCTCTCTCCCTCTCTCTGGCTTCTTGCCCCTGTTTTTAAAATTCCTCCCTCTCTTCTCTCTTCCCTGTTGGCCGTGTGATCTTCAGCCTTTCTCCACCTCTTTCTGCCCAGCTCTCTGTGTCTATTCATTAATTCTTCCCTCTCTGCCCTGTAGCCTGTAGCTTCTGTCCTTTCTCCATCTTGCTGTCTCTGGCTTCCCCGTGACCCTCTTTTAGAATTGTTTCTCTCTTCTCTCTGTACGCATTGCGATTCCTTTTGCTCTCCATCTCCCTTTGTTTTGGTGTTTTTTTTGTTTTTCTGGCTCCCTGTCCCTAATTGTTAATTCTCTGCCTTCTCATGCTCTGTACCACGTAGCCCCATGGTTTGTTTTGTGGTGTTCCCTCCCCGGCCCCTTCCCTCCGTCGTTGGCCGTCTCGGCTCCCTGTCCCCGTGGCTTCATTCTTCCCTTTCTGCCCTGTTCTTGTCGCTTATCTTGTCTGTCTCCATCTCGCTCGGTCCAGCTTCCTGCCCCTGTTCTTCTTTCCTCCCTCGCTGTCGTGCTGCCTGCCCCAGGTTCTTTGTGCGTCTCCAGCCTGCTCCTCATCCTTCTTTGTTGGTCTGTGTCCTGCTCTTCCCCTCTCTCTGCTGCTTTTATCTCCACCTCCGTCAGGCTCCCTGTCCTCCTCTGGCCATCCTGTTCCCTGCCTCGTGCCTTCTCACTACACGCACACACGCCCCCCCCGCCCCCGTCCAGCCGGATGCTGCTCTTCTCTCCTCCTACTGTCCTGTGCCCTGCTCCTCACCTTTGGTGGCCTCCCCCTCTGCCCAGCAGCCCGTCGCTCCAGGAGCCAGGCGACGGACGGTCCGTTCCCTGCCAAACCGGGACAAGCGCGTGCCGTGGCTTAGCCTCAGCTGGCAACTCTGCACCAGGGAGCTGCTTGCTCGCTCCACCCTCAGTGGGCTGGGGGAGAGAGCTGGAAGGGTAAAAGTGAGAAAAATCATGGGTTGAGATCAAGACGGTTTAATAGGTAAAGCAAAAGCTGTGCGTGGAAGCAAAGCAAGGAATTAATTCGCTCCTCCTTTTCGGCGGGCAGGTGTTGAGCTGTTTCTGGGAAAGCAGGGCTCTGTCATGTGTAACGGTTAGTTAGGAAGAGAAATGCCGTAGCCCCCAAGGACTCCCCCTTCTTCCCACAGTTGGAACCCGCAGTTCGGTACGGGCGTGTAGTGCACGAGCGAGCTAGGCTACGTGCCTAGGAAGCCTCATCTCGTAAGAGCTGTAAGACACCCCCGTGTTCTCTTCAGGTGGAGGTCGGCCTAGAGTCTGGAGCTGCAGAAGAGGCAGGGAGGAGAGGAGGGGAAAGAAGCATGTGAACGGCTAAATTGTGCCAGCAGCGCTGAGAGCGAGAGTCGCGGTGAGTCCTGGGCCAGTGGGGCCCCGTTGCCTCTCTTGTACGTCCTGGGCCCTCCCTGTCTCTCCCCCGGCCCCCTCTCTTTCCTTACCTGCTGCAAAATTATTTTTTTTTTGCGCCCCCCCCGCACCTTCTTTCTCCGTCTCGCTCTGAGTGGCTCCCTGCCTCCCCGTCTTTTCAGTCCTCCCTCTCTCTGTCCTGTAGCCTGTGGCTACTTGTTCTTTCTCCGCCTCTCTCTGCCTGGCTCTGGCTCCGTTTTTATTTTTTTACTCCTCCTGCTCTGTCCTGTAGCCTGTCGGTATTTTTGTCTTTCTCTGGCTCTCTCGGTCTGACTCCCTGTGTTACCGAAAAACGCGGTAAAATCGGAAACAACTCCTCAAGACCAATTTAGTATTAAAGAGCAGGCATTCTTTATTCACGGCGCCGGATGCACGGGGGATCGCTCCTCCTGGCGTGCGTACCTCACGCACCTTTCCCGTTCAATTTGTAGATCAAAATTTTACGTATTCATATATATTCATTATAGCCCTGTCTGCTGATCGGTACAAACTTGCTCGTTCCGTATGTAAATCGCTGCGCAGGCTCGGTGGTGGTCCGTGAGTCGGTGGTCGCGATCTCCCCCTGCCAGAATTGCCTTTTACCTTCTTGGCTGTTAATCTTGGCAGTCTTGGCTAGTTCTCTCAGTCCGCTCCACGAAACCGCGTTTTGTCGTCCTTTTCTGACAGAAGCACGTTGTCTGTTGTTCTGCTGACGTTAACGATCGCCTAGGGACTAAAATGCAGATCAACAGGTGCGCTGATTCGTACGCTCCATGTTCCCGTAATGGAACACCGTCTCTGGTTGGCTGATTTCATCGCTTTGGTTACACCTGTTCCTGTTGTTCAGTTTCTTCTTTTTTGGCTTTGTGTGATTCTCTCTGTGATTCTGTTTTTCTCTGCCTCGCTTTTCCCAGCTCCCCGTCCCTCACTTGGAATGCCCGTTGTCCTTCACCAGCTCACTCTCCCTTGGTTGCCATCCCCGTTTCTGAATTCCTCCTGCTTTGCCGCGTAGCCCGTGACTTTTTTCTTAATCTCTCTCTGTCTGCCTCAACGCTCCCCCCGCGCTTTTTCATTCGTCTGCTCTGCTCTGCACCCTGCTACTGTTCTTGCCTTTCTGAGTTCTTCTCTGTCGAGCTCCCTTTCCCTATTTGTGGATTCCTGTTCTTCCTGCAGCCACCGCTGTTCCCTGTGACCTCCGTCTCTCTCTGTCCAGCTCCCTGTCCCTAGGTTTTAATCCCTGCCTCTGCCCGCTGTAGCCCGTCTAGGTTTTTCTCTCGGCCTCTCTCTCTGTCCGGCTCCCTCTCTCTGTGTTCTAATTCCACGTTCTCTGTCACGTAGACCCGTGCTATTTGTTTGTCCTCATCTCTCTCTGTCCAGCTCCTTGCTGCGATGTTTTATTTCTTCCCTCTCTGTCTGTCTTTGTAGCCCGTTGCCGTTGTTGGTTTTGTTTTTTTTTTTCCCCACTTGTTTCTTCATGTGTCTCTGTCTGCCTCCCAGTGCCTGATCTTTAATTCCTCCTTCCCTGTAGGCCGCTGTTCCTTTTTTCCATTCTACATTGTGTTCTCTTTGGTCTGCTGTTCTTATTCATCGGTTCCCTCCTCGCTGCCCTGTGGCTTGTCCCCATTTTAGTGTTGCCTCTCTCTCCCTCTCTCTGGCTTCTTGCCCCTGTTTTTAAAATTCCTCCCTCTCTTCTCTCTTCCCTGTTGGCCGTGTGATCGTCAGCCTTTCTCCACCTCTTTCTGCCCAGCTCTCTGTGTCTATCCATTAATTCTTCCCTCTCTGCCCTGTAGCCTGTAGCTTTTGTCCTTTCTCCATCTTGCTGTCTCTGGCTTCCCCGTGACCCTCTTTTAGAATTGTTTCTCTCTTCTTTCTGTACGCATTGCGATTCCTTTTGCTCCCCATCTCCCTTTGTTTTGGGTGTTGTTTTGTTGTTGTTTTTCTGGCTCCCTGTCCCTAATTCTTAATTCTCTGCCTTCTCGTGCTCTGTACCACGTAGCCCCGTGGTTTGTTTTGTGGTGTTCCCTCCCCGGCCCCTTCCCTCTGTCGTTGGCTGTCTCGGCTCCCTGTCCCCGTGGCTTCATTCTTCCCTTTCTGCCCTGTTCTTGTCGCTTATCTTGTCTTTCTCCATCGCGCTCGGTCCAGCTTCCTGCCCCTATTCTTCTTTCCTCCCTCGCTGTCGTGCTGCCTGCCCCAGGTTCTTTGTGCGTCTCCAGCCTGCTCCTCTTCCTTCTTTGTTGGTCTGTGTCCTGCTCTTCCCTCTTTCTGCTGCCTCTCTTCCCCTCTCTCTGCTGCTTTTATCTCCACCTCCGTCAGGCTCCCTGTCCTTCTCTGGCCGTCCTGTTCCCTGCCTCGTGCCTTCTCACTACACGCACACACGTCCCCCCCGCCCGTCCAGCCGGATGCCGCTCTTCTCTTCTCTCTTCCTACTGTCCCGTGCCCTGCTCCTCACCTTTGGTGGCCTCCCCCTCTGCCCAGCAGCCCGTCGCCCCAGGAGCCAGGCGACGGACGGTCCGTTCCCTGCCAAACCGGGACAAGCGCGTGCCGTGGCTTAGCCCCAGCTGGCTATTCTGCACCAGGGAGCTGCTTGCTCACTCCACCCTCAGTGGGCTGGGGGAGAGAGCTGGAAGGGTAAGAGTGAGAAAAATCATGGGTTGAGATCAAGGCTGTTTAATAGGTAAAGCAAAAGCTGTGCGTGGAAGCAAAGCAAGGAATTAATTCGCTCCTCCTTTTCGGCGGGCAGGTGTTGAGCCACCTCTGGGAAAGCAGGGCTCTGTCATGTGTAACGGTTACTTAGGAAGAGAAATGCCGTAGCCCCCAAGGACTCCCCCTTCTTCCCCCAGCTGCGTGTGCTGAGCGTGATGTCAAATGGTATGGAATATCCCTTTGGTCAGTTAGCTGGGAAAGCTTTCCCAGCTGTGTCCTCTCCCAGCCTACTTGCTGGTGGGGCACTGAGAGAACCAGAAGAGGCCCTGACTGTGGAAGCAGTGCTCAGCAAGAACCAAAACATCTCTACATTATTAACGGTGTTTTGAGCATAAATCCAAAACGTATCCCTTCCTAGCTACTGTGGAGAAAATGAGCACTATCGCAGCCAACACCAGCTCCGTGCGGCTGCGGCAACGGCGGCCGAGGTGGCCTTGGGGCAGGGGGAGCGTTGGGGACCCTGACCCACGAATGGCTCCTGGGACTTGTTACGTGCGCGCCTGCACAAACACCTGCCCTCTCCTTTGCCCTCAGGGCTGCGTTTGCGCTGCCTTTGCGTGGGGCAAGGGGCTGTGATGGAGCCCAGGGGAGGAGGTGGTGCACTGTGGGGGTGAGGGGAGGGGGCCCCCCGTTGCTGCTGCGCCTCAGCTGATGGCGGGGTCTGGATGGAGGAGCCCCAGGTGCGGGCGGTGGGGCTGACGGTGCCGGCTCCTCCCTGGAAAAGGGGTGGTGCCCGGCTCTGTCCGGCCAGTGTGAGCCGAGAGCGGAGCGGAGCTGTGGCCGAGCGTCAGCGGGCTGCGACTGTAGCGAGGGAGGAGGTGAGCGGGGGCTGGGTGGTGGAGCGCTGCGTCCCGGGTCAAGCCCCGAGGAGGGCTGCGGCGGGGCAGCGCCGGGTCGGAGCGGGCGGTGGGGAGAGCGAGGCTGTGCTGAGGGCTCGGTGGGGCTTCCGGGTGCATCGGCGGCCGGGACGGTGGCCCGCAGGGTCCGAGAGCGGGGAGGGCGGGCTGGTGGCGTGCCGGGAGCTGTGGTGGTGCGCCTGGAGGCTGGCCGTGCGGCCGTGTTGTGCCGCAGAGCGTGCCGGGAGGTGTAGTCCTTGCGGCGCGCGGCTGCCGGGCGGCCGTGTTGTGGCGCAGAGCATGCCGGGAGGTGTAGTCCTTGCGGCGCGCGGCTGCCGGGCGGCCGTGTTGTGGCGCAGAGCATGCCGGGAGGTGTAGTCCTTGCGGCGCGCGGCTGCCGGGCGGCCGTGTTGTGGCGCAGAGCATGCCGGGAGGTGTAGTCCTTGCGGCGCGCGGCTGCCGGGCGGCCGTGTTGTGGCGCAGAGCATGCCGGGAGGTGTAGTCCTTGCGGCGCGCAGCTGCCGGGCGGCCGTGTTGTGGCGCAGAGCATGCCGGGAGGTGTAGTCCTTGCGGCGCGCGGCTGCCGGGCGGCCGTGTTGTGCCGCAGAGCATGCCGGGAGGTGTAGTCCTTGCGGCGCGCGGCTGCCGGGCAGCAGTGTTGTGGCGCAGAGCATGCCGGGAGGTGTAGTCCTGGCGCAGTGGCTGCCGGCCCTGTCACGTGGTTCGCCGGGGCGTGGCAGGAGGCGCGGTCTTCCGGCGCTCGGGTGCCGGGCGGCCGTGCCGCGTACGGTAGGCGCGGTGTATTTTTGGGGTTGGATTCATGTTGATTTCTGGGGGCTTGCAGGTGCGGCCGCTCCCCGAGAAGCGGTGAGTTCCCCGGGAGCTGACAGAAGGGAAGAGGGAAAGGAGGAGGACCTTTTCCCCCTGCCCAGGGCGCAGATGATGGCCGCCTCCCCGGCTCGCCGGAGGTCCCACTCAGCCTCCTGCTCAGCCTCCCCTTGCCCCCCCCTTGCCCCGTGCGCCTGCCCCCAGCCCCGGCACCTCCCCTGAAGCGTGCTGCGTAGCCCTTGGCCGCCCCCAGGCCCTGTCGTGAAGGCAGCGAGCCGGCCCTCAAGCGCACTGGATTCCCCCTCGGCGCAGGGGCCCTTAGCAGTAGCGCGGGGAAGGGGCGCTGTGTCCAGAAGCCCCTGCGCAAGGAGGGGCTTTGGTCAGGGTCGATCGACGGTAATGACGGTCGCTGTTTCTTCTTTCCCTCTCCCAGAGACCGTGCTGAGGACGTGGTTGTCTGTCCTTCCCCCGGGGACGCCGTCGACTACGGCCGTCTCAGGCTTGCGTGGCTTCTCTCTGCCCGGCTTTGCCATCCTCGCGGCGCTGGGGCGAAAAGGGACACACAGAGCCCTTCCCGGCTGTGGACAGGAGCTGCCTCGGCTGAAGCTGGAGACGCCAACGAAAGGTAAAGCAGAAGAAACTGAAGGCGCTCTGGCTGCCAGCTGCCTTCCTGCTGCAGGCAAGAGAGAGCCTGTCCCTGCAGGTGAGGGAGGAAGGATCCCCCTTCATAGTCCGCAGCGGGCCAGGCCACCAACGTGCACCGCAGGGTCCGTACGCGTAACCCGGAGTTGGGTACGGGCGTGTAGTGCACGAGCGAGCTAGGCTACGTGCCTAGGAAGCCTCATCTCGTAAGAGCGGTAAGACACCCACGTATCCTCTTTAGGTGGAGGTCGGCCTAGAGTCTGGAGCTGCAGAAGAGGCAGGGAGGAGAGGAGGGGAAAGAAGCATCTGAACGGCTAAATTGTGCCAGCAGCGCTGAGAGCGAGAGTCGCGGTGAGTCCTGGGCCAGTGGGGCCCCGTTGCCTCTCTTGTGCGTCCTGGGCCCTCCCTGTCTCTCCCCCGGCCCCGTCTCTTTCCTTACCTGCTGCAAAATTTTTTTTTGGTTTTTTTTTTTTTTTTTTTTGCACCCCCCCGCACCTTCTTTCTCCATCTCGCTCTGAGTGGCTCCCTGCCTCCCTGTCTTTTCAGTCCTCCCTCTCTCTGTCCTGTGGCCTGTGGCTACTTTTCTCTGCCTCTCTCTGCCTGCACTGGATTCCCCCTCGGCGCAGGGGCCCGTAGCAGTAGCGCGGGGAAGGAGCGGTGTGTCCAGAAGCCCCTGTGGAAGGAGGCTTTGTTCAGGGTTGATCTGCGGTAATAACGGTTGCTGTTTCCTCTTTCCCTCTCCCAGAGGCTGTGCTCAGGATGGGGTTGTCTGTCCTTCCTGTTCGTCTCTTCCTCTCTCTATTCCTTTGCGCTGGTCCCTCTCCCTATTGTTTATTGTTTTGCTTCTCTGAACCTTTTTTTATTCCCAGCGTTTTCCCGTGACAGGAGCAGCAAAGAAGGGAGCGGAGCATCGGGGTATCCATGGAGAGAGCATTGGGCGTTCTCCTGTCTTTGTGGGGCTGACCCTGAGGAAGTGTGGTACGTGGGTCGGTAGCATGAATATATATATTTTGTGGGTGCACAAACCCGTTTCAGAGTGTCAGAGGGTAAGGGTTTTGTTCTGTTCAGTGTAAACATTGTTCTGTTTGGTGAATTTGTCGAAGATGAGAGTTCAGTGGGGGAGGAAGTCAGCTCTCTGGCTGGTTTGAGGGTAAGGTGGGCTGTACGTGTTTGTCGGTCATCTCTCACCTGCCAGATGTTTTGAACTAGTTGTATCTGGTTTTCGTAGGGAGTCACGAAGGGGTTTGGGGCTCCCCAGTGGCGGGTGCTGTGGCCAAAAGAGAAAGCAGGGTCACAGAGTGCTTCATTTACGGGGCTGGCCTCGGCCATCTACTGCACAAACTTCTGGTATGTAGCAATCGGGACTCGATTTCCTGAAGGAGGAGAGGATGATGGAGCTCGTTATAAGAGCATAATCGTTTTGTCTTCTTTTGGCAGTACGGGCACCCGAGGACCAGCTTGCTTTTGAGGAACGGCACGAGGATGTTGGTGTCGACGCTCAGCAGAGGAAGGAAGCTTCTTTTGGAGGCCAAGAAGATGAAGTAGACTGCTTATTTGTTGTGTTTGATTTTCATTGCGGGGATGGGGAGGGGTGGAACATGCAAAACGCGGTCCTGGGCAGGGGAGGTTTCTGATGTGGGAGGCCGTGAGAGAGATCATGGACGCTGCTGGACAGGCGTTAGAACCCGTTGCTCAGGTTGGACGGACCCAGCAGAACCACCGCACCATCTTAAGTAATGCCTGCTCACGTACTGAGATTTTAGTAGTTGCCCCCGCATCAGCTTTGGCTTTTCCTCGTCGAGCTTGTGTTTTGGCAAGAAGCGTCTTTCGTTAAGCGTTTGGGTCTAAGGGGTGTCCGTGAGGCTACGTGGTGCCCATCCCCATGAGATTTTGTGACCATCAAGTGATATTCAGCATCCATCTTATGCCCGTCTCCTGTAACTACTCTGCAGTTTTCGCTTAAGGCTTGATAGCGCAGCGTTAGCTGAGGGCGGCATTTCCCCCGCTGGCCCCTCCACGCCGACGGCGTTTCCCCTGCCGGCCGCTGTCCGTTCCCTGTAACTGTGACTCTTGTCCCGGCAGAACCTTTGCTAAAGCCACCTTTGTGCTCCGCAGCAGTCTGTTTTCTGTCTCGAGTATGTTTCTTTTCGGTATCCGATACCCCAGAGCTGTGTACCGTTGGCTCAGGTCTCTTCTTGAGCTTCTGCGAGAAGAGAGAGCCTTCATCTGTTTTAATCCATGTGTCTCCTGGGGTGTTTTTTTGTTGTCCTTTACAATTTAGTTTTGCCCCAGCTACTGAGGTGTTAATTTAGCTGCTTCATACGGTTCCCGATACGCTTGTGTATTTCCACGTTTCTTTTCGTGTTTTTTGTCCTTTGAGACTGATCTAGTTCTGTTAAGGGACTGAGCGAGAGAGAGCGTTGAGGTGACTCCGAATGGTTGATGGCTTTACAATAAATGATTTACTTTATAACCAGAGATATTTTTTGAGAAGGGGTTCTTAAAAGATTTCGTTCTGCTTTGCCATTCCGCTGGGGTAGATGAGCCCCAGCCTTTTTTCGGGAGGCTCATTCTGCTCCTGGGCTTCTCTGGTACTGTTCCTTGAGTTGGTTGCAGGTTTTGAGCTGTCTAAGCTCTTTGGGTAGGTGTGTTTTGACATTCAGAGATGGGGAGGTTTCTGGTTGAGGTAAGAGATTAAGGAGCAGTCAAAGTTGAGCAGCAGATATATATTAGGAAGTACACTTGTACGAGCTTTTGTTTTCCCTTGGGTCAGTAAGTTTTTGTTGGGTGTTCAGGGGTAGCAAGATGGTCTAATAGTGTGTTTTGGATTATTTGGTTTTGTGGGGGTGTTATGGTTTTGTCGGGGTTTTTTTGTTTGTGGTTTGTTGGGTTTTTTTGTGTGTGGTAGGTTTTTTGTTTGTTTTGTCTTGTTTTCCAGGAATTTTGACTTGACTGAAGGTAGAACCTTATATTTTTTCCACCAGTTTTGCCTGTGTTGTGCAAGTTGTTGACGTTATCTCTCAATAGGACTGATGGTGAGATGCTGCGGTAGGGGTTAGGGTGAGTGTGTTGTACACATCTGTATATGGAGCTCTAGCCTTCCTTCAGAAAGCAGCAGGGACGTAACGCATAGTGTGTGTCGGTGTACGGGACTGCTCGTCGCCTTTCCCGATCGCCCGCAGAGTACCACGTTGTCCCGAGAACCTTTGCAGCTTGCGGCAGGTCCCTTGTAGATTATAAGCATCAGGGCTTCTGTTATTTTGTGGGCCTGTAGAGAGCACGGAGTCTGCGGGAAGCCGGAAGGTGGGAGGTGCTCGCAGAACGCGGGGCAGAGGTGGGAAGGGCGGCTCCCGAGGAGCGGCTGACAGAGGGGCTTTAGGGGTGCAAATACAGGGCAGGAGCTGTCGGGAAGGAGTGAGGTTCCTTCCCTGACAGTTCAGGAGGAGAGGAGGGGTTTTTGAAGTCTTGGTACCGGGGAATGGTTGGGAAAGGGGTGTTTAAGTGTTAGCTAATGGTCGTGTTCTGTGTGCAAGCAGCCTCCGGTAGCCCAGTCTCCTTCCCCGTATGTGTCAGCACGGCCACTCGAGCGTGCTGTCTGCCGAGAGGTTCTCCACGCGGCTGTTCATGGAGTCGCTCAGGAGTGAGTTACCTACAAAAGGAGAGTGTGTCGCTACACCAGCCACGCCTGTTTGCTTCCCATACTGCTTTTGGCATTTGCCCTATCGGTGTCCGCCTGTGCTTGAGTCATCTGACACGAACTGTGATTTTTGTGTGTTGCGTGGTTTGACTTTTTCTTGCAGTTTAAGTAACAGGTCGAGGGTTAAGCAGGACAGTCGAGCGAGGCGTGACGGCAAAGGCGAGCAGATGGCGTCGTGTGCTGTGACGGGGCGGGCTGTGAGGTCACTCGTCTGGGATTTCTGCCTTTGGGGTCTCTGTGTTGCCGAACAAGTCGGTCAAAAGGATTTGTTAGTTTGTTTTGCGTGGTGAGCTCTTGATTTTGGAAAGCAGTGTCCAACATCTGTGTGCCTCTCCGTATTTCCCCAGAAGTGGGCCCGGCATTGAAGGTGACGGTTCCCCAGCCATCGGGGACGGACCGAGAATGCGAGCAGGCACCTGACGTGGCCACTGACCCGGGAGGCACGGATTGGGAGGTGAGCGGAGCCGTGTTGGCACGGTAGGGGAAAGGATGAGTCTGGAATGTGGCTGTTGGTGCAGATGCGCGGTAGGGAGCCGGACACGGAAGGGAGGGGGCGAACAGAGCATCGTGAGAAGGTAGGTCAGCACGTGACAACGGAGGGGTCGTGCAGTGTGAGCACCTATGTGACTAGTTAATGAAGGGACTCACAAAACTATATGCAAAGCGGGATGTCTGCCCCGAGCTCGTTGGGCAAGGTGAGCGATGAACAGGGAGCCGTAGCAGCTGTTATTTTTGAGGTGTGGAATTGTTTGTGAGCGGGCGGCCGCTTCCAGGCGCAGGGGTCGCCTTGTCTCTCTGGTTCTCTAGGCACCGTAGGTGGCGGCGGCCACGACATCCAGCCTCATTAGAGCGTGGGGGAGCGGAAGTTCACGGCGCTTCCGAGGAGGCTGTTGTTGCGGAAGTGGCCGGCGTTGAGTGGTGCGATGCTGAGTGATGGCACCGCACGTTTGGAGATGAAGAGTATCCGTGTGACCGCAGCCCCATCCTACGTAGCCTGTGTGGCCTTTTTAAAGGATGGCTTTTGAGCCCCCAGATTTGGAAGGGAAGCTGAGGGGCCGATGCGGTCTTTGTGCGGGTGGCCGGTCGGTTGGGGGAAGCGCAGGTGGGGCAGGCAGGGGTTGTAAAATCAGCGGAGGGTACCGTTCAGAGACCGGACACGTTTGGGCCGAGAGAGGTTGTGGTGTCCTTTCTGCAAAACAGAAGCATCTGCCAGGCAGGGGGAGTTCCTGCCTGTGCTTGTGCTGTTGTGTGGATTTTGTAGTCTGTCTTTGTTCCTTACTGTACTCGGGTCTCGATGTGTCTGTTGTTCTCCGTGCTGAGCAGGCACCTAGGTAGCAATATTGAGGGTTTTGCAAGCCCTGGCTCATCGGCATAATGGTAACCGAGAGCTTCCTTTCTCGCATTTTAAGTCTACTGCATAGATTTGTCTTGTGTCTGAAATATTAGACCTTTATAGAAGGTCATCTTTTTGCAGCGGTGATTAAGGCGGCCTCGATACTGCTGCTGAGGAGCAGTCTGAATACGCAGAGCCCTTTTCTGGGACCTGTTCCCTGCACCTGAACGTTCTGAGGTCTTTAAGAGTGGCTTGTCGCTCGTACGTCGTCCTAGTTGTGGGTATATGGTTTTATTGCAGGTGATGATGGTAGGTGACTTCTCTGCGGATGCTATAGCTTCTTCCTCGCTGCCGTATAGATCTTCTCGCCCGGTGGCATCTCTGGGCCGGAAGTCCGTCGTCTCGGTGAGAGTTTTCTTAGGTGCCTCGATCGCGTCGCTTGTAGTATTTGTGAGCGGTGTCGGTCCGTGCATGTCGATGCCTGTGTCAGAGCTGCTCCGCCTGGGGGTGTAGCAATGGTAGAGCGGAGGAAAGAATAGCAATAAGAGTATATGGTTAATGTTAATATGCATAGACTGTTTTGGCAACGCCCGTACAACCCTCGTCGGAGCGAGTGGCCGTTGGCAGCGGGCGAGGATGGTAATTTCCGGGGTGTTTTGTGGGTGCCGAGGGGATGACCGTAGCTGCCTGGGAGAGGCAGCTAGAGTGCTAGCTGAGCAGAGGGCACCTCTCAGCTGTTCAAGCTTGTACGTGCGTGGGGCTTAACATTTGATTGAAGGTATTTCCTTTAATGGCATGCAGTAGTTGGGCTCTAGATGGTATTCCTACGTGGAAGCAAGACCTGTGGAATGGTTAAGCTGTTGCTGTGCGTCCAGGTGACTTGTTCTATCATGCTGTTCTTGCAGAGGATGAAGATGGAGCTGTGCAGGGTGATGGAGCAGAGCTGAGTAGAGCACACTAAGGCAGCGGGTCCGTGTGCGGGATTAAAGGGAAGATGCGACCGAAGGCTATTTGAGGAGCATTTCAGGCGAGCTGGGTCGCAGTGAGGGGGCGCATGGGGCTGGTGACTTTGTTCTCTTTGCTCTCAGGAGCACAGCGCTATCCCTAGGGGCTGGCAAGGTCCTAATTGTGGGGCCGGCGCCCATCGGGTGCTTCTTTTTGCGTTACAGTTTAAAGCGTGGATCGCTCTGATGTTTGAGGAGTTTCTGGGCAGTTGTCGTCTGCGGCGTCGTTCCCAGATGCGTGAACAGCTCTGCTCTGTCGCTGTCTGTTTTCAGGGAGCGTGATTTCTTCCCTGCATCCTTACGTTCTTAGGTCTTGTAGCTGGGCTTCTTGTGCCTCCTCCCTCTCAGTTTTGAGAGGAACTTCTTGTCACGGGCCCTGACGCTCTTCTAATCATTTTGGATCTCGTTAGGGCCTCCTTGCATCCCTGTCAGGGTTCTGCAGGTCTTGTTGCTGGACGAGCTCTTCCGTCCAGTTGTCTCTGTGTTTGCCGAGAGCGTTCTCTCGTCTTGGAGGCGCGCGGTTTGTAGTGTTTCTCATAGCGTTGGTGTGTGCGTTTTGTGAGTTTGGCTCGGAGCCGCCTTGCTGGCTGTGTAGAGTCGGGTAGGTGGCACAGCGATGAGAGCTTAGGGTTCATCTGTTGCTGTGCTAAGGCTGTTGGGGGAAAGGTGGTACCGTCATCTCGGATGGAGTGGCCCTCCTCAGCAGGCAAGGACCGTAATCACCGTGACGTTTTGTGGGCTCGGAGGCCGTGACCGTGGCTATCTGGGAGAGGCAGCTAGAGTTCAGCTGAGCAGATTACCTCTGCAGGGTGTTCAAGCTTGTACGTGCGTAGGGCTTCATGTTTGATGTCATATGTTTGTTTTTAATGGCAGGTTATAGTCGGTGTTCAGGAACAGTTAAGGTACTGCTGTGCAACCAGGCGACTTGTTTCGTATTGGTTTTGGAGATGCCGAGGGACGAGTCGTGCAGGGCGACGGAGGGGAACTGAGGGGACCGATGTAAGCGGGTGAGTCGGTGCGTGGTGTATATAGAGGGAAGATGTGACCGATGCCTCTATGACTCCATTGCTCCTTGCGTTTGTCTTTTGTTTTGGTTTTGAAGTAGCGTAGCAATGAGCAAAGGAGGCAAGTCGAGCAAGGCGAGTGGTGATTGGTGGGCTGAAGTAGCAGCTCTTTTCTGAGGTGTTGTGTTGCTGGTGAAGTTATAAGCAACGCGTGTCGTTTGGGTGTTACGGACGGCGGGCGAGGTGCCGTGTTCAGCTGCAAGTGACGTAGGCCGGGTGGGAGGCTGTCGAGGGAAAGGGGTGCGAGACGGGGATCGGTGCGGGCAGGCTGTGGCATCGGGCAGCATCTCAGGAGGTGCCTTTTCGCTTGGCTTTTTGCAGGTGCCGCTGGCAGGCTCGGAGTGCTGCTGCCGCACGCCTGTGAGAGGTCTGAGAAGGTGGGGCAGCGGCCAGCATCTAAGACGAGAGAATGCTGTGGTCCGTCGTCGAGCTCTTCAGTTTTGTAGGTAACACGTGGGCCGTCTTTGGAACGGCGTATGAGCATTAGAAGTGAGCTGGGTAGTAATGAGGAAGTCACGGGGCGGTGATTTCTCACGAGCGTAACGGTAGTTTACTGTGTGTTGATACGTTTGGTGCCACAAGCGATGACGGAAGCGGGGTGTGATGCTGGAATCTGTGCAGAGCAGGTGAGCCGATGGGCATGTTCGTTTTGATGAGGGGGGTGCTCTGGAAGAGATCTGTGTTGACCTGTGTGATACTTATTGCTGGCTCTGGGTTTTTTCCTTTTTTACATGATGAAGAGGCACCTGGCCACTGCAAGAATATCCTGGTTAGCTGGTGTGTTTCTTGTTGTGAAAGGATGCATAATCTGACCCATCTGAAAGCCCCACAGTGTGACTTTTGTTAGGAAGAGATTTTGAAGAATTGAGATATTTCTTATTCAGTGAGGTTGCATTCTATGAACTTGCCATCAGAGTGCATCTTAGAGACAGTGTCTTTGTCAGCAGAACTCATCAGCACAAGACTTGCAAAGTATTGCTTTTTTTTAAAGACAAAAAAATCCATGGTCCTTGCGGAGATCCAAGCACAGCACATACTCCAAAGGTTGATGGCATTGGTAGTGCTTGGGTTCTCAGTTGTAACAGTCGAGATACCATAAAATGCGGTTCGCCTGCATGCTTCGGTACAGCCGAACGCATTAGCAGGTCTGCCGGTCCTTCTTGGTAGCCCCGTGTATTGCAACACTGGGGATTTGATTTGTGTGGTTTTTTGTTGTGGTATTATTTTTTCCCCCCCCCCCCAAAAAAGTAAAACTGTATCGGGGATCTCTTCACTCACCGATTCTTCTGTCATAAATGAAAGTTTAAAAAAAAGCTAACATCGTCTGATTTACGACGTGACTTGCGCTCTTTCAGCTGTAACTGCCAAGCAGATGTAGGGTACGATTTGTTAGGTGTACTTAAGCAGGTAGGTATTTGTTGTAAATATTTAATGAGGGGCGACTGAATGTTGTGGGGGGGTGTTTCCTGCCGGTATTTTGAGGGAGCGCTCTTAAGTACTTTATTTCAGTCTCGCTTTCGACGCGCGTTTCCCTGGCAGTTCAGCAGCATCTCTTGGGCGGGGCAGCCGGGCGGACGTCCCTCCCGACTCCGTAACACGCCAAAACCCCCCAGTCACGTTGCTGCTGTGTATTTTGGAGATAGATAATCTTATGGCGGGCGTGAACGGCTGTGCGAGTTGAATGAACGCAGAAGGAAAATGGAAAGCTTTTAGAGCCTAGACGCTCATATTGGATGTGCGTAAACACGCGCCCGCCTTCTCAGCACAAAGTGAATTACTGAGATTTATTCTTAATTTTTTACGTTACTCTTTCAAGTTTGACACGCTTCACTTCAGGCTTCGTGGAGCCAGGCAGCAAGACGTGCGGCGGCAGGGCGAGGGCTGTAGCTGCTGCGGTGGGTCTGTAAGCGGAGGTTCCGGTTCCGGTACAACTTTGCCCCGCAGCCTCACGGGGTTATCTCCCCGCAGCGGTGCCGTAAGGAAGGGATGAGACGTTTTCCAGCACCAGCCAGAGCGTTCAGTGTTACGCAAAGGATCTGTTCAAAATGGTATCGGTTAGTCTTAATACCGTTTTCAAGCGTTCCAATCACTCTAGCTTTTAAAGGATGTGTTGTGTTTTGACGTGACCCGTTTGCCTGGAATCTTGCTGCGGCTCAATTTCCTTCCTACCCCTTATGCTGACTGAGCTCCTCCATTTTCTTCTGTGCTATTTTATTAACGTGCTGAAATATAGTTTGGGATTTCTGTTTTTCAGATGTCGTCTAAGTGTCTCGTGATGCTCAAGAGATGCCTGCCGGTCGTTAAGCGTGGTGAAGGTAAGGGGCCATCCCTCGGCCTGGAGGCTCCTGGCTCTGTCTCCAGCGGGTGCCCCGCAGGTGCGGCCGCGAGGGCTGCCCGGTGGGGAGAGTCGGGGCCCCCAGGGACCGGGGCTGTTTGTCACCCCGGGGAGCCCGTCCCAGTGCGGGAACATGTCCGAGCGGAGCCCGAGAGAGACGTGACACCGTCCTCTGGCACGCTCCTGCTCTGCCGTGGGGCAGCCGCCAGCCTGCGGACAGGGGCTGGGGGGGCTGCAGCTGTTTGGGGGGCTGCCCCACCTTTTAGATTTTAGCAGAGCTCCCCCTTTTCCGGGGGGTGTGGGAGGGGTGTGCGTGTACCTTTGTAAATGGCACTATTAAAGTAATGAGCTGCAGGTTGGAGCAGGTTCCCTTGTTTAGTGCCCTTCTTGGGGGTGAATAAAATTGGGGGAGTCCTGGGGGGGGTGTGATGATGTCATGTGGGGTGCCCCGGTGTCACTGGGGGAGCTGATAATGCGTCAGAGGAACAGGTGAGTGGGGGCGTCATGTAGGGGTTCCCCCCCAAAAAGGGGGGTTACAGCCCCAAAATGCCTGAAAATTCAGGGGGGCTATTACAAAAACCTCTTATATATATTGACATGTGTAATATTAATTTATAGATGCATAAAGGGATTTTGAGATAAGAACTTATCTCTCCTATATTATATAACGGATTTCGGGATACAAAAATTCTGCATCGAGATGCAGGGTTTTAAAACACAAAAGTAACTCGACCGTCTATATATCTAGATCAAAAAATAAAGGAGTTTAAAGTGAAAAGGATAGATGAAGGAATTCAAAGCAGAAGAAAGTCTGACTAGAGCGAGCATCTACGCTTAGTGTGTGTTACATAGTCTAAGCAGATGTGTAATCTAAATAGAGGTTATATAGAGTGAAATAAGCCGAGGTATAACTGTAAGTAGATGTCTAAATAGAGAAGTCGAAAAAGATTGAAGTGTCAAAGGGTAAGTAAGCAGATAGCTAGCCTAAATAGCTGTTTTATGTACGTGTTAATATGGAAGTCTAAACAGGTATGTGTAAAGAGATATTCTGTGTAAGTGTAAATAGCCTAAATAGGTGTAAGTGTAAATATAATAGCTAAGTCTAAACAGATGTTGTATGTAAATGTAAAACAGATAGTATATATAAAATATAGATGTACTCCGTAAGGATGTGTAAGTAGACACATAGTGCAAATGTCTATGCTATGTAAGGTTTTAAAATGCAAAGAAACCACGTTGATAGAGATGTTTATAGAGAAGATTTAAAAATTAGACACACAGCCCACCCCCCAATCAACTGAAGGCACAAAAGCGCTTTCAAATGCTGCCCCTTCCCCGTTCTCCTTCTCCCATCCCGATTTGGGGCCGATTCCCCCAAATGGGGACTTTCCCCTCTGGGGCTGCGTAGGCAGCCTGGGAGCTGCTGCCAGGGCAGACACACACTCCAAAGCCCCTGAGTCTGGGTCTGCAATGGGGGGTGAAAAACCCCAAACAGGTTTGGGGGAAAGAAAACAATTCGGGGCTCTTGGGAAAGCCCACTCCTGCTGGGTTTGTGCAGTTGGAAAGGAGGGGGGTAAAAAAAGCGGGGGTGGGGGGGCGGAACCCTGCTAACCATTCTCATGCACAAAAGCAAAAAATCGCCAATTTCAATGTTGTGGAAAGGGTGAAAAAAACCCGGAAGTGAACCGTTTGGAAAAGCAATCCCAACTTTTACCTTATGGAAAAGCAAAAAAAAAAAAAACCCCAAACGAACAAAACCAAAGTAACCCGAACAACAACAAAAAAAGCCAAACCATCCAACCGGAAATCACCAAAACTAAATAAACCCACCGAAAACCCTAAACTGGGGAAAATTTGGGGTGAAACACCGGCAGTTTGAGGGGCATTGCTGGGGCTTATCTGGAATGGATTCGCCGGAGCGGGTCAGTTATCTGGAGCGGATCATCTGCTGCAGGTTAGCCCAGGTGAGTTGCCCGTTGTGGATTATCCTGGGGGGACCCCCTGGTGTCAGTCATCCCCATGCATGTTCCCCGTGGCGTGTCTGCCCAGACATGCCCCTGTCCAGCGGTGTCCGCCTCCTCCCCCGCCCTCCCTCTGCGTGTGTCTGTGCCCTCCCAAACGCTTTCCCCTGACATGGCCCCCCCGCATGACTCTTTTTTCCCCCGGTGACGTCCTCCCTCTCCCTGGCCTCCTGTTCTGTGCTCGCTGAAGCCTTATGCTTACGCAGGATGAGCAGAGCAGGGTGCTGGCAGTGCAGAGGCGAGGCGAGGCGCTGCCAAGCCAACGAAGGCCAAGGCTCAGCAGCGCACAAGTCCTTTGCAGGTCAGCCACTGGCACCTGGTCTGCCTGGCTGCCCCGTGCCCTGACGCACAGCTGCCCCCCTCACCCCAGGCAGCCTGCCTTCGGAAGGGCAGCTGTGTTCCCCTGATTGATTTTCTTCTTTAACCCTCTAGGACCTGTTGACTTGCTGCTCTCCCTGTCACAGCCCTGATGCCGCAGGCCTACAGCAACTGATGGGGCTCACTCCGGGGGGGTGGGGGGTGGGAAAGGGGACCTTTCTCCCCAGGTCGTTTGTGCTGCTTCTCCTCCCTAGGGCGTGGGGTGGGGGTGAGTGGGGCAGGAGGGAGGACGGTAACGGCCACCTGATTTTTAAAGCAGTCGAGACGGAAGGACTAAAATGCTCGAGGCACTTTGGTGGTGGGCGGTGCGGAGGCAACGACTGACACTGCTGGGGCTGCGGGAGTGGGGAAGGTGCAGAGAAACATGAGCTCTGCGCACGCAGTAACAGTTCCGTTATCCCGGCGAACGTGACCCAGAGCCGGCGCGGGTCTTGCCCCAGAGAAGAGTGACGGACGTCGTGCCGCTGCCGCCGTGCTGTGCTACGGCAGCCGGGAATCGCGCATGCGGAGTGGCGATGGTGGACCCTGCTGACACCGTGCGGCCAAAGTGCGGTACCGCACCCGGAACAGACGCATGCGCAGTGGCGACGATGTGTCACTGCTCGCTGCTGCCACCGAGCGACCGAACCGCGGAACAGCGGGGGCCAGCTGCGCTACCCTGCTCGCGGCAGTCACCGAGCGCTCAAAACCGGGTACTGCAGACGGGCAGCCGCCCGTTCCCGAGGGTGAAGTTTTTTCGCTGGTCGCTGCTGCCACCGTGCAAGCAGATTCCGGTACTGCAGCCAGGCAGTTCCGTATGCACAGTGGCGCTTTACTTTCTGCCCCTGCTTCCACCGACCGCCCAAACGCTCGCAGTGCAGGTGGGCAGCCGCGCATGCGCAGTGGCGCCTTTTTGTGCTCGCTGCTGCCACCGTGCGACCAAAGAGCGGTACTGCAGGTGGGCGGCCGCGCATGCGCACTGGCGCCTTTTTGTGCTCGCTGCTGCCACCGAGCGACCGAACCGCGGAACAGCACGGGGGGAGCTGCGCTACCCTGCTCGCGGCAGTCACCGAGCGATCAAAACCGGGCACTGCAGACGGGCAGCCGCCCGTTCCCGAGGGTGAAGTTTTTCCGCTGGTCGCTGCTGCCACCGTGCAAGCAGATTCCGGTACTGCAGCCAGGCAGTTCCGTATGCACAGTGGCGCTTTACTTTCTGCCCCTGCTTCCACCGACCGCCCAAACGCTCGCAGTGCAGGTGGGCAGCCACGCATGCGCAGTGGCGTCTTTTCTGCTCTCTGCTGCCACCGTGCGACCAAAGAGCGGTACTGCAGGTGGGCGGCCGCGCATGCGCAGTGGGCCTTTTTGCTCTCTGCTGCCACCGTGCGACCAAACCGCGGTACTGCGGGTGGGCAACCGCGCATGCGGAGTGGCGCCTCTTTCTGCTCTCTGCTGCCACCGTGCGATCAGACCGCGGTACTGCAGGTGGGCGGCCGCGCATGCGCAGTGGCGCCTTTTTGCTCTCTGCTGCCACCGTGCGATCAAACCGCGGTACTGCAGGTGGGCAGCCGCGCATGCGCACTGGCGCCTTTTGTGTCTCTGCTGCCACCGTGCGATCAGACCGCGGTACTGCAGGTGGGCAGGCGCGCATGCGCAGTAGCGCCTTTTTGTGCTCGCTGCTGCCACCTTGCGATCAAACCGCGGTACTGCATGTGGTCGGCCGCGCATGCGCAGTGGCGCCTTTGTGCTCGCTGCTACCACCGTGTGACCAGACCGGGGTACTGCACGTGGGCAGCCGCGCATGCGCAGTGGCGCCTTTTCTGCTCTCTGCTGCCACCGAGCGACCAGACCGCGGTACTGCAGGTGGGCAGCCGCGCATGCGCACTGGCGCCTTTTTGTGCTCGCTGCTGCCACCGAGCGACCGAACCGCGGAACAGCACGGGGGGGAGCTGCGCTACCCTGCTCGCGGCAGTCACCGAGCGCTCAAAACCGGGTACTGCAGACGGGCAGCCGCCCGTTCCCGAGGGTGAAGTTTTTCCGCTGGTCGCTGCTGCCACCGTGCAAGCAGATGCCGGTACTGCAGCCAGGCAGTTCTGTATGCACTGTGGCGCTTTACTTTCTGCCCCTGCTTCCACCGTCCGCCCAAGCCCTCGTAGTGCAGGTGGGCAGCCGCGCATGCGCAATGGCGTCTCTTCCTGCTCGCTGCTGCCACCGTGCGATCAGACCGCGGTACTGCAGCTGGGCAGCCGCGCATGCGCAGTGGCGCCTCTTTCTGCTCTCTGCTGCCACCGTGCGATCAAACCCGGGTACTGCAGGTGGGCAGCCGCGCATGCGCTGTGGCGCCTTTTCTGCTGGTCGCTGCTGCCACCGTGCGATCAAGCCCGGGTACTGCAGGTGGGCAGCCGCGCATGCGCAGTGGCGCCTCTTTCTGCTCTCTGCTGCCACCGTGCGATCAGACCGCGGTACTGCAGGTGGGCAGCCGCGCATGCGCAGTGGCGCCTTTTTGCTCTCTGCTGCCACCGTGCGATCAAACCCGGGTACTGCATGTGGGGGGCCGCGCATGCGCAGTGGCGCCTTTTTGCTCTCTGCTGCCACCGTGCGACCAGACCGCGGTACTGCAGGTTGGTAGCCGCGCATGCGCAGTGGCGTCTCTTCATGCTCTCTGCTGCCACCGTGCGATCAAACAGCAGTACTGCAGGTGGACAGGCGCGCATGCGCAGTGGCGTCTCTTTCTGCTCTCTGCTGCCACCGTGCGATCAGACCGCGGTACTGCAGATGGGCAGCCGCGCATGCGCAGTGGGCCTTTTTGCTCTCTGCTGCCACCGAGCGACCAAACCGCGGTACTGCAGGTGGGCAGCCGCGCATGCGCAGTGGCCACCCTTTGTATTCTGCTCGCTGCTTCCACCAAGCGACCGAACCCCGGTACTGCAGGCGGGAGCTGCGCTACCCTGGTAGAGATTTCCACCCGCCCCTTACCCGATCGCGGCAGTCACCGGTCGATCAAAACCGGGTACTGCAGACGGGAAGCTGCCCGTTCCCCAGGCTGAAGTTTTCCTCTGGTCGCTGCTCCCACCGTGCAAGCAGATGCCGGTACTGCAGCCAGGCAGTTCCGTATGCGCGGTGGCGCTTTATTTTCTGCCCCCTACTTCCACCGAGCGCCCAAACCCTCGTACCGCAGGTGGGCAGCCGCGCATGCGCAGTGGCGACCTTTTAGCTCTCTGCTGCCACCGTGCGACCAAACTGCGGTACTGCAGCCAGCAGCCGTGCACGGGCTGTAGCGACATTTTGCCGCGCTCACTTCTCCACGCCACTTAGTGACCCCCCGCACGCTACGTGGTGACGTCACCGTGGGGGCCGGAACCGTGTAGGCACAGCCCCTAGCGACAGGTGTTGACCCCTTGCGATAGCCCGTTGAGGGCGGTCCTGATACCCCTCGCCACGCTCTTAGCAACGGGCCCTGCCCCCGGCGATGGGCAGGCGGGCCGTCTGATGTCCGACCCACCTGGCCCCACCCACCCACTTTGGTGCTGTGCGGTGCACTTTGCTCTCTGCTGCCACCCTGCGAGCCTTCATCCCTCGGGGGGGCTCGGCCCGCCCCTTTTGCGGGGCGCTGTGGGAAGGGCGGGGGCGGGGCCCGGGGGTCGAAGAGCCCCAGCCGGGGCTCGGGCAGCTCTTGCTGCCCCTGGGCTTCTCTGCCGTCGGTGCTCCCGTGTTCCCTCGGGCGGTCGCAGCTTTGGGGCTGTCTCAGCCCCCCGGGCAGGCGTGCTCTGGCGTTTAGAGAAGCGGAGGCGTTGCCTGAGGTAAGGATTCCAGAGCTTGGCACTCTTTGGCAGCATCTGTACTAGAAAGGTCCCTTGTGGCCTGCTTTGCTTTTTTTCTCCCGGGATGTTGTTTCGGGCGCTGAGGGGGCGGTGAGACGGTTTAGTGGTATGGTGTTCTGTTTGGGGTTTGTTTTTTGCTTTGCTGGTTTTCTTCCCCCTTGTGAGATCATTTCATTCATTTATCATTTCATATTATCATTTACCCCGCGCCATTTCCGTCCCCTTTGGGCAGCAGCGGATCTGCTGCCGCTTCAGGCGGCCGCTTTCTCGAGGGCAAGGAGCTGGGACGACAACGGGCCGCTGCAGGCTCTGGTCAGGGTAAGAGTCTGTTCCCTGGGGAGCCGGCGCAGGGGGAGCGGAGGTACGCACGGGCACTTGTCGGTGCCCCTGGCCGGTAAAGGGAAGGTTAAATTGTTAGAGTGCAAATAAATACATTTTATTTAGGGAGGAGTCGTGACTAAATTTAATCGCACCTATTACTGAGCAAACCAGGCAGTCATTATTCCTAATCTGTAATTAAAAAAAAAATAAAGGCAGTCCTTTTTTATGCCATAAATAGAGTTGCGAGTCATTAATAGCTCAATCTAAATACAGCCGTTATTACATCAACTGCAGGCATTAATGACTCCTGATCAGAAACAAAATAAGGACAGTTTTAGAATCTACAATGAAAATTGAACTGGAAAGCTAAATTGGGAGTGGGTAATACTGAAATTGTAACAGGGCTGTTAGAAAGTTCAGAGGCAGCGACAGCTCCTGCTTCCAACCCAAGCAGTAAACGAAGCTTTAGATTCTTAAATGAACAGAAATAAAGGTGAGCTGTTAAACAGTGGCTGGGTTCAAGCGTAGGCATTAAGAAAATTTGCAGGTGCGGGTGATTCCTGACGAGAACTAACAATTCCAGAAGATTTAGATTTAAAATGACAAAGCTAATGGAGTGCCACAACCGCCCGGATGTAACTGCAGCCGCTTTGGGGGAATGCCCCAGCCCTCCCCAACCACCGCTATTAATTACTGCCAAGGAGAGCGAAAGTGAAAGTAGAAGCAGTGCAGGTGAAATGCGAGCAGTACGCTTTTCCTAAGTCATCTCTTCGTGTCAGGAGAGGAAAGAAAATGGAAAGAAGATGTTTGCAGGGGGTCTGTGCTGGGTTGCCTGCGCGTCTCTTCCGTGCGTCCTTGAGGAGACATTTAGCTCCTGTTGGGCGCTCGCAGGTGGAGACAGGGCGAGCTGGAGGCGGGATCGGTGCCGGCCCTGAAAAAGGGATGGGCAACGAGCTGAGAGAAGAGGGGGCAAGGGCTGAAAAAGGGTCTCCAGTTCTGCAGGGAAGGCAGCGGGATGTGACTCGGCAACCGCTCTGAGGAGTGCAGGGTCATTCGCTGCGATGAAGTCAGGGTCTGCGGCTGGCCCGGAGAGGCAGCAGAAATCCCAAACTCTTTGCAGGGGTACCGGCCAGATTAGGGCAACACCTGAACAGTAAAACCATTTAGGGGAAGCAGAGCTGGGCTGCACCGCGTGGCCAACCTCCCTCTTCTCCGTGAGTCCCAAAGGGGCAGCTCCAAGAATGTGCTGAGAATTCATCCCTTGCGCTAAAAATGAGACGTAAGTAGCACCCACCCGTGAATTTTATTTTCTCTCTCGCTCTGCGGCTCCTGCCTGCTTGTCTCTCCTCAGTGCTCACCTGCACCCGTGCTCGGATGGGGCAGCTGAGGGAAGGTGCTGCCATCTCCCCAGCCCCGGCGGACCGCCCCTCAGCTGTGTCCTCTGTCAGGGAGCGTCGTCATCTCTCCTGCCTCCCAGAGCGTGTCCTGTAGTGGCAGACGCGCGGGCTTTTCCCTGCACGCGCATACGGGAAGGGAAGCACAGTGAGAGCTGGGCTTGTCAAAGAGTAACGGGGGTGGTGGGAAGCGTAGCTAGAACCGGAGAGCTACAGCGCAAAAGCAAAGCAGACGGGACACAAAAGTAAAATGGTGCACAGGAATGCTGAGGCGAGAACTCCCGCAGCACACAGGAAATCAGTGTCAGAATCTATTTTCTTCTGACTGCCAAATTAAAAATAATGGCACGCTTTGCAACGCTAAGCTCGCTCTGATCGTCTGAACTGTTTCTTTCCAACTCCCCACCGCCCCCAGCACACCGTTCAGCCTCCTCAGCCTGAAATGCCTTGTTTTCCTTCTTTTTTTTTTTTTTTTTTTAATGACAGGGCAACTTCTGTTCCCGAGGTGGTGCCCACAGTACAGCTATCTCTTCGAAGGCAGTTTGGTTTAGGTCAGAGAATGTTTAGCCTGGACTGAATCAGCCTCTGTTTCTATTTCTGGAAATCATCGGTCCTGTGCATAAAGCCCGGAAAAAAGGAAATATGAACCAAAGGACGTGGGGCCTGCAGGGGTAGGAAAATATTTGAGAAGAGGTTCAGTGGGGAAATGACTGTTTGTCTGTGGGGCGTCCAGGCAAGCAACCCAGCTGCTAGAAAGCGGCGCTGTCCCCAGGATGGCCTCGGCGGTCCCGTCGGAGTCGGGGGAACAAGGACAAGGCAGGGTGAAGCATCTGACCTGCCGTGTGGAACGTGACTGTACAAAGCACGTGTGATGCACTGCAAGTTCATTTGTTTAAACTGTGAGTTAAAGAAGGTGTGCAGTTGCTTTGTAAACAGCCGACGCTCTAAAGCTACACCCGTCTAACTGCTAGCTGTATTAAATCTATCGTATTGCTGTTTCTGCATTAAAAAAAGTAACAAACCAACACACCTATGTAAGCACGTCTAAGTACAATGGAAAACCACTGTTTAACGCGTGGCATGTGTGGGTTGTTTTTTTGGGGTGGGAGGGTGGGGTGTATGACAAAAACCTGCGAGAGACACACGCACACACGCACGTGTAATGTTTAGCGCTCACCTAAACCCAAAAAAGAAAATCCACTCTTTATTTTGCAGCATTAGCATTAGCTTCCAGCGCACAGCCTGAGCGCGTACCTCTGCTCTCACCATCTGCTCCCTCTTCAACCGTGTGTGGCTGTCATCATCAGCTTGCACAGGCTTTCCTCGTGCAAGTTTCCGCGACAGCTTACGAGAAGGCAGGGAAACAAACCCAGCAAGACGCGTAGTGCCTTCCTCTATGGGCTCCGTCCAGCCTTTGTTAAAATGAGCAGAAAAGAAATCTGCTGCTGCCTTTACCCTGACTCGCTCTTACAGAGAGCATCTGACTTGACCCGCAGCAAAGCGATGCCCCAGGCAGCAGCACGTATTGGCGCGCGCCGCGGTTTCACCCACCTGTTTTACTGCGCCGGTCCTTTCCCACGGCCGATGCCGCAGATGTGGCGCGCCCCACCCCCAAACCTCTTTACGAGGGTTCCCTGGGCTCTGCAAGTCGCCTGCTGGACGTGTTGCTGATTCAGGCACGGGCAAAGTCAGCTTCTTCGCTGGCCTCGGGCCAGGGCAGCCACGTACTCGAGGGAAACTGAGAATATCTCCAGCGAGATCTCACCGGGCGGCTGGGACCTCGTCAGTAGGGGAGAAAGCCAAGCGACTGACACTGAAAGGGAGCTCTTTGCTAGGCTGTAGATCGTAAAGTTAAAAAAGAAAACAAACCTGCCTTTTTAAAAATGCCCTCTTTTGAGTCTGCCACGTTTGATACAGATTTTTAAAATTGCAGGGTATATCTCCTACAGGCCTCATGCAAAGGGAAGTGAGTACCTCTGGCTCTCAGGACAAGGGGGTCCCTCAGGAGCCCAGGTGCTCACGCCAGCCGGCATCTGGCACAGCACAGGGCAGGAGCTTTGGCAGTAGTACGTGAGCTGAGAATGAGAGTCAGGCAGCACTGCACGCTTCTCCTCTGAGCCGCCGAGGCTCGCGCGCTGTACCTTCCACGAATAAAAGGCCAGAAGAGTCAGCATTTCTGCTAGTTCCAGCCTCATCCGTACCCTCGTTAGTGTAACTGTAAGCGAGCGTCCCGTAGCGACTGGGAGCGTGGCAGCTGGGCTTCCTGCGCCGCCTTAGGTTGTGCCCTTGGAGAGACCCTTCTCCGAGCCCCGGGCTGGGTGGGCTGCGGTGCCGTTCAACGCTGAATAGGCACGAAGGCCTATAAACAAAATGTATTTATATTGCACCCATACCCGGCAGCCAACCGCCGCTTTATTTACGTATTCTGCACCTCCTGCCGACGCTTTTAAACTTAGCCGATATTGCCGCAGTTTTCTCTGACGGGGCAGGGGACTGCCACGCAGCAGGGGGAGTTTCTGGGTGCCTCCCACGGACACAGACGTCCTCAGCTGGGTAGGGACAGGGTGAGAGCTGGAACAACTCTGCTGACATGTAAGGGCCGTCCCAGGGCAAGGCTCCTCGGTCTGGGGGCTGAAAGGCGAGCCGCGCTGGGTGGTTGGTGTGGGAGTTGTGGAGCAAGTAGGGGAAAAAAAAACCAAAAAGAAAAAACCATCCAAATGTTTCACAGCAGGTAGAAAGCTTGGCAGAAAGCAAACTGAATGCTGTAAAGACAAAAGCCGAAAGCCGGCTATGGACTGTACGAAAAGAGTCAGTGCCACGGAAAGAGGTTATTTCTTCAACTGACCATAGGAGGCTTTTTGTGAGATAACACAACACCTCTTCTTTCTGCTACAGCGCGGCACCGCAGCAGTAATGGGCCAGAGCGTGCGAGCGCCTTTGGCAGGATCGGTAACGGCCGGGGCACGGCCGACCGGCCAGCCCACCTTCCGCACAAGGAAAACACCATTCCCCTGGAACGCCACGCAGACCCAGGACGGGTAAGGCGGAGGCCGAGCCCAGGCGCCCCCATTGCCAAGGACCACCTTGGCCTTGCAGCGTCTCACGCTTCGGGGTGTTCTGCTGGCCGTGGCTAAGCTCAGGCCCTCTGCTCGTGGCTGCCCCCGGTCCCCCGGCGCCGGTCGGGCCCCAGCCCCCAGCGCGGTGCGGCGCAGGGCAGTGACCCAGCAGGGCGGCCCCACGGGCCCCAGCCCCCCACCCCCCGCCGTGCCTGCGGCCAGGGCCCCGCGGCCGCCGGCCCCTTCCTCCTCTGCCCGCTCCCGTCGCGGACGGCTCGGTATGTGTCACGAGGGGCAGCCCGTTGAGCAGCTCTGGGAGGGCGCGCGGCTCTGCCCGGCCGTGACCGGGGCCCGCAGGGGTTTCCCGCTCGCTCGCTCGCCCCGAAAGGAGCTGGCCCCGAGCCGGCGCGTCCCCCCCCGCCCGGCCCACGGCGCCCTCGCGAGCTGAGCGCGGCCCGGCCAGCAGGGGGCGCTGGCGCTCAACGGCTGGGCGCGGGGGCGGTCCGGCGCGGGGGAGGGGCCGGTGGGGGCCGGTCCTTCCGGCCGCCCTCTAAGGGCCGCCCCGCGGGGCTCCGGCTTCCGGTGGCGCAGCGCGGCGGAGCGGAGGTGGGAGCGGTGCGTGGGGCGGCTGCGCCGCGAGGTGTCTCTTTGCGGTGCCGGGGCCCCTCTGCGGCCCGGCGTGGGAAGCCCGTGGCCGGCGGAGACTGCTCGGAGCTGGGCGGGGAGCACCGCGGCAGTCCGACCGCAGGCAGCCATCCCCTGCGGTGGCCGCCAGCTCCTCAGGACTCCTGGAGGCCTGGCAGCGCCCGACCCTCGCCTGCGGCAGCCGCCTGGGAGAGCAGCGCGGCCGTGGCCAGGGGCCGGAGAGCGCTGGTGAGTGAGTTCGGGCAGCGGTGGAGGCTCCGTGCCGGGCCCGACCCCGGGCCCGGGCCGGGGTGGGGGGGGGCGGCTCCGTGCCGGGCCCGACCCCGGGCCGGGGTGGGGGGGGGGCGGCTCCGTGCCGGGCCCGACCCCGGGCCCGGGCCGGGGTGGGGGGGGGCGGCTCCGTGCCGGGCCCGACCCCGGGCCCGGGCCGGGGTGGGGGTGGGCGGCTCCGTGCCGGGCCCGACCCCGGGCCCGGGCCGGGGTGGGGGGGGGCGGCTCCGTGCCGGGCCCGACCCCGGGCCGGGGTGGGGGGGGGCGGCTCCGTGCCGGGCCCGACCCCGGGCCCGGGCCGGGGGTGGGGGGGGCGGCTCCGTGCCGGGCCCGACCCCGGGCCCGGGCCGGGGTGGGGGTGGGCGGCTCCGTGCCGGGCCCGACCCCGGGCCCGGGCCGGGGTGGGGGGGGGGCGGCTCCGTGCCGGGCCCGACCCCGGGCCCGGGCCGGGGTGGGGGGGGGCGGCTCCGTGCCGGGCCCGACCCCGGGCCCGGGCCGGGGTGGGGGGGGGGCGGCTCCGTGCCGGGCCCGGGCCCGGGCCCGGGCCGGGGTGGGGGGGGGCGGCTCCGTGCCGGGCCCGGGCCCGGGCCGCTCCGGGCCGGGGTGGGGGGGGGGCGGCTCCGTGCCGGGCCCGGGCCCGGGCCGCTCCGGGCCGGGGTGGGGGGGGGGGCGGCTCCGTGCCGGGCCCGGGCCGCTCCGGGCCGGGGTGGGGGGGGGGGTGGCTCCGTGCCGGGCCCGGGCCGCTCCGGGCCGGGGTGGGGGGGGGGGGGCGGCTCCGTGCCGGGCCCGGGCCGCTCCGGGCCGGGGTGGGGGGGGGGGCGGCTCCGTGCCGGGCCCGGGCCGCTCCGGGCCGGGGTGGGGGGGGGGGCGGCTCCGTGCCGGGCCCGGGCCGCTCCGGGCCGGGGTGGGGGGGGGGGGCGGCTCCGTGCCGGGCCCGGGCCGCTCCGGGCCGGGGTGGGGGGGGGGGCGGCTCCGTGCCGGGCCCGGGCCGCTCCGGGCCGGGGTGGGGGGGGGGGGCGGCTCCGTGCCGGGCCCGGGCCGCTCCGGGCCGGGGTGGGGGGGGGGGCGGCTCCGTGCCGGGCCCGGGCCGCTCCGGGCCGGGGTGGGGGGGGGGCGGCTCCGTGCCGGGCCCGGCCCGGGGGTGGGGGGGGGGGCGGCTCCGTGCCGGGCCCGGGCCCGGGCCGGGGTGGGGGGGGGCGGCTCCGTGCCGGGCCCGGGCCCGGGCCGGGGTGGGGGGGGCGGCGGCTCCTGCCGGGCCCGGGCCCGGGCCGGGGTGGGGGTGGGGCGGCTCCGTCCCGGGCCCGGCCCGGGCCCGACCCGCGGTGGGGTGGGGCGGCTCCGTGCCGGGCCCGGGCCCGACCCCGCGGTGGGGGGGGGCGGCTCCGTGCCGGGCCCGGGCCCGACCCCGCGGTGGGGGGGGGCGGCTCCGTGCCGGGCCCGGGCCCCGCAGAGAAGCCCTGGTCGGGCATCGTTCGCTTTTGCACAATGTAGGGCTTTCCCTGTCGATTTTCTGTGTACTGTGTTTTGGGCCACCTGAAACCCTTTGGCCGGGTAGGTTTGGTGCGGGGAGATGGCAGGTCTGGAGCCTGAAAGATCTCGGGTGGGGGGCGGGGGAGGTATTTTTGCCTTAAAACTCTGAGCCCACCTCGTGTGTCATGTCGTGTTATCACGTCGTGAGTCTGGTGACTGTGGCAAATGGCTCAGTTGGGCGTTTTCTGATAAATAACTTCTGAACGTGTGCGTGTGTAGGCACGGGGAGATTTGTGCAGGGTGACAGAGCCCTTTGTGCTTCTGTGCTAATGTCTACCTGTTCTAGACCTCCAGTGTTGGAAAGCCTTTGTTTAGTGCCTAGTTGTGCCTGCGTAACAAATGTTTTAGCTGCTGATGTGTTATACCTCTGCTGTGAACTTTTTCCTGGGTGGCTTGATTGTTTCTGGTTGTCCGTGTAAATCTAGGCAGCTATTTTCTGCCCGGTGGTGAAGTCTATCGCTTTGGATAACAAAGGGCAGGAGAGCAATAAAGAAAAAGGTGATTCGTCTGCTGCAGCTCCTTGGAAACGATTCGTTCCTTATTTTCTGCCGTTGGGGAGGTGTTGTGCTTTCCAGATAATGCAGCCTCTCCTGTGCCTGTCCACGCCGTGCATTTTTGTCCTGCCCTTGCTTGAAAAGGCTCTCCTTGCCTTCTTCCTCTGTGCTGCAGTTGGCTTAATCTCTCGCTGCTGCTGCTGGAAGAGGGATAAAGGGAGTGTTGTTGATCGGGTTGTTAAAAGCTTTTTCGCGGGCTGTAACGCGCGGGAAGGGGTGGGCGGGGGGGGGGCGACTCAGTACGGGGGAGGGGGAGGATCAGGCTGCGGGGAAAATGGGAAACCAACATCACCCTTCCCTCCTACGGCGCAGCCCGGCTGCACGGCTCCCCGGGGATGCCCCTGCCCCGCGGGTGTACCGTGTGTGCGCCCCCCGCGTGGGGCGGGGGGGGACGACACCCCCCCACACAGTCGGCGGCACTGGGGCAACCCCTGCCCCAGGGCTCCGCGCTCGTACCCGGCTCTCCCCGCTCCGGCACGGCACGGGGCTGGACGCACCGAGGAGACCCCGGGGCGGCTTCTCGCGGCTGGGCGAGAACAGGGCCTGGCCCCGAGCAGCCGAGCGGGCACCGCCGGTAGCTCGGAGGAGCGGGGCCGGCTCGGCTCGAGGCGTCAGAGCGAAAAGGGACGAGAACCGTCCCGGAGCGTTGGGGGGTTGGCGGATGGTCCGGTGGCCGGGTTCGGCTCCGTGCCGGGCCGTGGGGCAGCCGGAGCCGCGCCGGGGGGCAGGTGAGGAGCCGCGTGGCCGGGCGCGCTGTGGGTCGGCGGGTTTCGGCTGTGGGGTCTCCCGGTCCGCGGAGTCCCCGGGGGGGGGGTTGCGGGCAGCAGTGGCCCCGGGCCGAGCGCTTTCGTGGGTCGGTGGTTGTGTTTTGGGGCCGAGCCCGTGCCCGGCCGTGGGGAAGTAGGGGCAGCCCCACCCGGCTCTCGGCTGCTCCTCGTCGGGGTCGGGCGGCGGCGGCGACCCCGGCGGGGGCTCCTGCGGTGCCGGGCGGGTCCCCCCTTGCCCGCGAGGCAGGCAAGGACCCTGGCTGCTGCCGCCGCGGTTTGCTGGAGGCGGGCTGGGCCCGGCCCCCTGTGGGGTTGGGGTGCGGGCCCGGCGCTGCCGGGGAAACGCGGCCTGCGAGAGCAGGAAGAAAGCGCTGCCGGGCTGGCGCTGGGCTGCCCCGCCGGGGTGCGGGGCCGGGCCCGCGCAGTTCAGTTCCCAAGGCCTCCCCGACAGTGCGCGCGTGGGCCGTGGGGGTGCAGGGCTGCGGGGTGGCTGCGCTCTCCGCGGCCCTGAGCGTTGCCCGTGGGGACTGCGGAGGGGGCCGGGACGCAGCCAGGCTCAGCTGGTTTGGTCCCTGAACGGGGAGAGCACAGCTCTTCTGTTCCTGGGCCTTGAGAGCAGGCTCCTGTGGCTGATGCCGGGGCCCTGAAACAGATCGAGTCGTGCGTTTTGAGGGCCTGAGCGAGGGGACTAAGTCGTGTGGTTTTGGGCTGAGGAGCAGAGGTCAAGTGCTGCATTTTTGGGACTTGAGAACAGGCTCAGCAGCTGGGCTTTTTGGCTCAGAACCGGTCCCAAAGTGAGCTGGTTTGGGGGCCAAAAGCAGCAGCCGGTTTGGCTGCTTGTGCAGGCTGGGGGGTGGGGGCATTGGGGGCTGCAGGGGAAAGCAGGGGTTGGGCAGGGTACGAGGACCCTCCCCGGAGGTGGGGGTCCGGTCACATCGGACCCCGAAGTTCGGGAGGCCGGCATGTACCAGAGCGAACTCGCCACCTGAGGCGGGTCTCTGGAGGAAGGGTGCTTTTTGGATCCAGCGCAGCGCACCCTCTTTGGGTCCAGCTCTTCTTTCTGCGCTGCTTAGAATAGTTATTAACCAATTAATTAATCATACAAACTAAGTCACAACAGCTCTGTCGGCTCCATCATGGTTCGGAGCTCTGAATCGGTTTCACTTGGTGTCTAACATGTTTTTTCCCCGAGGAGAGGCTAAGTTTCAAAGTTAATTAGTTTTCTCATAAGTGTGTCAGTCAATAAAATTGAGTTACGATTGTTAAAACCACAAAGGTGACAGGAGTCTCACGGATCTGGTCTATTTCTGAAAATGTATTCATCCCATGCAAATGTCATCGGGATACAGATCATCTGCACTTCATGCTCTGACAAGACAAGATGCTGAGACAGGGATGAGCTCCAAAAGGACTGCTGAAAAGAAAAAAAACGCATTCCACAGTCATGGGTTTTTTTGTTTGCGTTTGGGGGGGCGGGGTGGCTTTAACAAAAGAGTGCAGTGTTGGCCGGCAGCAGCCTGCAGAGCACTTTTGCTGCCTGATCTCTCCTTTTCTTCTCTTCCACTCCTCTTTCAGGGCTGTAATTGTCATTTGGATAGTTTTAGAAGAGCAGTTAAGTTGCTCGCCTGTGTCAATGTGCTGGTAATACCAGGAAGGTGAATGCTTGAACCGGTCGGGCGGGTAGGAATGAATAACTTGGCTGCAGGTAGAACTTCTGAGGGAAGACCAGCAAAACCAGGAAGCAAATAGCAAGTTCCCAAAAAATGTGCGGGTGTCAAACACATAAAAGTTTCATTGCCGAATGTTTTTGGGAATATGTTCCCAATGGCTATTTTTAGTAAACATAAATTTTCAGGAGATTCAGGGTTGTGCGTGGCAAAACATGTCCCTCTGTTTTTGTGTCCTGCCGCACAAACGGCCGGCGGCAGGGCTCTTGTTCCCTGCTCTCGCTATTGCCACAGCAGGGCTGCGATATTTAGACCTAAGAGATGGGTTTAGGAATGGAAGGAGAGAGAACGCCTGTGTTCTGTAAGGGCTATGAATGCTGACCCTTTGTCTCCGTCTGCCGCTTTTCCTGTGCGGGTGATGAAGCTGTTTTACTTTTCTCTGTTGTTCCAGGTCTAAATAGCTGCGAAGCTGTCGCCGCTGTGGGTGCGCAATTTGTGTTGCTGTGTTTCTGTGGAGTCCTAGCTACGGCTCGCTTCTAGTGTGGCCAAGCGTCAAGGTAGGGCTTTCAGCTTAAAGCTTCAGAAGCGCTGCGTGCCGAGATGGGTGTAGGTGAAACTGCTGTTGCGCCTGCAGCTGTGCTCGCAGGGATGCTGGGTGGCTCCGCATCAAACCAGCGAGGTGCGCGTGGACCTCCGTCGGGCTGCGCCCTGGGTGCGCGAGCGTGCCGTGTTTTTGCTGTTCCGGCTTGTATGTGCGAGGGCTTAACGTTTGATTTAATGCATTTCCTTTAACGGCAGGCTGTAGTTGGGCTCTAGATGGTATTCCTACGTGGGCGCAGGAGCTGTGGAATGGTTAAGCTGTTGCTGTGCCTCCAGGTGACTTGTTCAGTAACACTGTTTTTCCAGGTGCAGATGGATGAGTCGTGCAGGGCAACGGAGGAGAGCCCAGGGGAGCGCTGTAAGAAGGTGAGTCTGTGTGTAGTACTGGAGGGAAGATGTGACTGATGGCTATAGGGCTCCATTATGGGTTTTACTCTTTTTTTTTTTTTTTTTTTTGTGATCTGAGGGTGCTAAGCGATGAGCCGAGCGTGATGTGGGCCCTGGAGGTGAGTCAGGCAAGGTGACCGGTGCTTGGTGGGCTGGAGTAGGTGTTCTTTTTCAGGTTATTCAGGGTTTTTTCTCCTTCTCTTCACTTTCCCATCCCAATTTGGGGCCGATTCCCTCAAACGGGGACTTCCCCCTGTGGGGCTGCTTATGCAGCCTGGGAGCTGCTGCCTGGGCACAAAAATACCTCAAACCCCTTGACTCTGGGCCTGCAATGAGGGGTGAAAATACAGGAAGAATTCTGGTGGAAAGAAAACAACTTGGGGCTTCTGGGAAAGCCAACTCCAGCTGGATTTGTGCGGCTGGAAAGGAAAAAAAAAAAGGGGGTGGGGGGAAGGAACAACAACCTAAAAGCACCCACCAACCATTCTCATGCACAAAACCGAAAGTGAAAATGACCATTTTTTGTAGGGCAAAAGCACAAAAAATCCCCACAGAACTCAGTAGTTTGGAAAAGCAACCCCAATTATTACATTATGTAAAGAAGGCGGGGGAAAAAAAAAGAAAACCAAACCAAAACCCGATCACAACCCTGATGCCACATGCCTACAAGCAGTTCCTGGGGCTTATTCTGCGGGGGTGGGAACCCAACCTTGTTCCCCAGGTTTGCTGTGCTGCTTCTCCTCCCTCGAGACACTTTGCTGTTTGGTGCAG